>NW_015662004.1:1938906-1964491 GCF_001515625.1 Sinocyclocheilus rhinocerous | reverse complement strand
TATATATATATATATATATATATATATATATTAGTTATTTTTAGTGACTTATTTGTAAGTGAAGTGTTAAAGTCACATGTTGGTTTCTGTTGAAATGACTGGATTTCACCAGTGAAAATTCATATTACAAAAACAATAGTAAATGTGACCCCACCTTAATAAGCAAACCTAAAAATTAAGATGAACTTTGTTATAATTTTTATATAATTATATTATACATTAGAATATAATTATAATTATATATAAATTTAAGTATATTATATGTATGTTATATAATTTTATATATAATTATATTTTATATATTTGTGTGTGTTTATTTTATTTGATATAAATGTAATTCTAAATTCTAAATGTATAATTAGATGTATTATTTCCAATAATATCGACTGTATCCAATAATGTAGTCAGTTGGTAATTTTTGTACATCATCTCACTCATTTTATATCTACTTACTAAATAAATATATTGACATGAAATATTGATTTGAGTTTAAATTATTTGATTAAGGGAGAGGAAAAAGTCCACAAAGTGCTCTGAGAGACATGAATCTAGCAAAAGGTAGAAGACTGGTTGGCACGGACAGCAGTCAGATATGAAGTACAGCGGCCGTTATGCAAAAATATTTGACCACAAAATGAAATAAGTAATCAAGTGTTCTAGAGAGCTGTGTAATAAAGAGCTATAATGCAACTACTTAAAGGACATTTGACAGGCTTAAAGTCATGAACACATGACATGATCCAATGTTTTTCTGGCCGTCCTGCCATTTGTAGATCTGAGAACTTCAAATTAAATTATTATTATTTGGAAAAAGAAGTCAAAAAGGTGCATTTCAACAACTTTTAACAGGAAAATAAAATGCTAGCTGTCAACACATTTTTAAGCTATTGAGCACCCGCTCCATCATGTCTTGTTGTTTTTCAGCATATCACTCATTTTCAGCATTCTAATAACGATGTGCTGAAGTCTGTTCCATTATGTTTTGTCCTGTGCGTACGCCCCCTCATTCCTTCGCACATCTGCTTGCTCAACAGCAGCTCTAAACTGAATTGACAGCGTAAATGCTGCACTGGCCCGACTGAACAGATATGAAACAGGGCCGAACCTCTCTCGTACTAATTTGTGTTCTGAGGAGGCCAACTCAGTTCCTCTCGTTCCGATCTAGCTCTGCTCAGCGTGATGAGTTCTGAAGCTTTTGAGGCGCAGAAGATCTGCCCTTTCGTGATATAATCTGTCGTTGATTGATGCCGTTCTAAACGTTGTATCTTAAGAGATGGGCGCTTCTTCTTTTTACTGATCCACTGTGAAGATCGCGCTGATGATAAGTCATTCTGCTAATTGCTATGAAATTAGACTTTGCCATCTAAGCTGTAATTACTTCAAACATACTTTATATTCCTCTCAAGTTTACACCTCTCGCCCACTCAGCCTCCTTCATCTGCGTCTCCTCACCTCCCTGTACGCCACTGAAAGCCTGACATCTCTCTCTCTCTCGCTGCCGCGTTCGTGCAGCTGGCCGTAGTGCTGAAGCGGCACTTTGAAAACCCAGTGCACACAGCAGTCATTGTAACCGGGACGTTTATCGGATTGCGAGGGAGTGTCCTTGCGGGGACATCGGCAGCGGTGCGGGCGAGATCCTGTCGATCAATGCGGCCCTGCATTTGCATTATAGTGCACGGTTAACTACAGATCTGAGCATCGATCCCATGTGCTAAAATGCACTCTACTGAGCCAGGCACGGGGAGCAGCGAGAGCAGGATGAGAGGAGATAGAGCGGATCTGAGAAAAGAGATGCTAGATGATTTTGTGACTTAGACTTAAAGGGATAGTTCACCCAAAAATGAAAATTACCCCATGATTTACTCACCCTCAAGCCATCCTAGGTGTATATGACATTCTTCTTTCAGACGAATACAATCGGAGTTATATTAAATAATGTCCAGGCTAATCCATGCTTTATAATGGGAGTGAATGGTAGCCCAAAATTTGAAGTAAAAAAAATTGCACCCATCCATTATAAAAGTAGTCAACACGGCTCCGTGGGGATAATAAAGGCCGTCTGAAGCGATGTGATGCGTTTGTATAAGAAAAATATCCATATTTACAACTTTATAAACCTTAATCTCTAGATTCCGCTAACTGTCGTATGCGCGTTCACGAGAGAGTGGCGTCCAGCGCATGACGTTAGACGTAGGCGTAGGGTAAACTCCGGTGAGAATATGCTAGTCTCGCGAGAAAAAAGTTTTGTTTACAGCAAAGGAAAAACAGTGTCCTCTTGGCTTATATTGAAATCCTCCGACATTTTTCTTTACAAATCCTCGTTTTGCACTACTAATTCGTGACCGGTGTTTTGTTTTGCTCTCTCCTCTGCGCTTCCGCGTTCGTCACCACGTTTGCCTACGTCTTACGTCATCCGCTGGACGCCACTCTTTCGTGAACGCACGTACGGCAGTTAGCGGAAGCTACAGATTAAGATTTATAAAGTTGTAAATATGGATATTTTTCTTACACAAACGCATCGCATCGCTTCAGAAGGCCTTTATTAACCCCGCGGAGCCGTGTGGACTTCTTTTATATAATGGATGGGTGCAATTTTTTTCGACTTCAAATTTTGGGCTACCATCCACTCCCATTATAAAGCATGGATTAGCCTGGACATTATTTCATATAACTCCGATTGTATTCGTCTAAAAGAAGAATGTCATATACACCTAGGATAATAGTCCATTCATTCGTAATTTTCATTTTTGGGTGAACTAACCCTTTGAAGCCAGTTGGGGTTTCAGAATCCTTGGAGATCTGATGTTAGAAATGTGGAACACTAAAATGACTGGCCCCATTTACATCTCAGTGATGCCTACTGGGTATTCCTAAAGAACTGACACTAAAGCTCAACGAACAAATATAAATAGTTACAAAATAGAAAAGAAACTTTCTAACTTTCTAGTCTGTAATGTCTGCAGTATTACCATTACCAATCAGAACTGCAAAAATAATGACTGTTTTCAAACATGTTTCCAGAACAATCTGCCCATCTGCTATTGGTTGTTTAAACTAATTTCAATGGTTGAGCCCATGTTTATGACAACAAACAGATTATGACATCACAACCAAAAACGTCTTAAAGGTACAGTAGCACAAAACAAATGCAACAAACCGTGTCCATGACTAATTTTTTTTTGTGGCTTTTTTAGAAAGAAAAATGAAAATAAAATAATAAAAAGTAATAAAGAAAATAATAATAGAATAGTGTGTAGAATATCGGCCTTTACAATATTTAATATATATTTTGTGGCTGCAATTTACTTTTACATTCTTTCCAAAACATTCTGGATAGAGCAGTGTTTTTTTTATCTTGATAAAAGAAAACAAGAAGAGACTGTCAACAAGCACCAAGACTCAATGTATCCGTATCCCACAATGCCTCTTGACAGACAGTTCAGACTCACTAAATTAAAGAACACTCTTTGGCAGACAAGTGCCCACGCCTGCAGGACAAGGGAGGAGAAACGGTCCTCACAAGATCTGTCATAAACACGTTAATGAAAAAGATTTATTAATGTTTCTAAAAGTTGCCATTAACACTGTGCAGAATGTTAATGGACGAGAATTTGTGACTGCTTTCTGGGGTGTGAATTTGTTATTTATGATGTGTGTGTGTTTTTTTTTGTTTTTTTTTAAGTAAGGGCGTGGCCTTTCGATAGACATGCTGTTGTCTTATTAATGTGCATATATGTGTGTGCATTTAAATTGTTCAAATGCCACCAAAGAGGCATAGGTACATTTAAATAAAGTCAACGAGTGACATTTTAACGTAAACCAATTAATCATGCCTCTGTTAGCAAGTGTCAATAATATTGCAGCAAGATTGAAATTCACCTTCATTAATACCACTGAACCAACAAGCAGTAAAAAATCAATTACCCAGTGAACTTCACATTCTGGATATCATATTTCATAGTTACATTTAGGCCTGTTGGATTGGCTGTATTCCAGCAAAAGGTAGATCATATATTTAAACGCATAGTTCTCCCAAAAATTATACTTTTTGTTCAAATGCCACCAAAGAGGCATAGGTACATTTAAATAAAGTCAACGAGTGACATTTTAACGTAAACCAATTAATCATGCCTCTGTTAGCAAGTGTCAATAATATTGCAGCAAGATTGAAATTCACCTTCATTAATACCACTGAACCAACAAGCAGTAAAAAATCAATTACCCAGTGAACTTCACATTCTGGATATCATATTTCATAGTTACATTTAGGCCTGTTGGATTGGCTGTATTCCAGCAAAAGGTAGATCATATTTAAAGGCATAGTTCTCCCAAAAATTATACTTTTTTTTTTCTCTGTTTTTTTTTAATTTACTCACTCTTGTGCCATTCAAAATCTGTATGACTGATTTATTTCTGTGTAGAAATTTATATCAGAATGGTCCAAGCTTTTTTTTTTTTTATACAGTGAAAGTGAATGGGGACTGGAGCTTTCAAGTAATATTGTCAGTGAATAACAACTTAAAATTCAGTGTTTTCATCACAAAACTATTGTATGGCTTCTGAGGCCTTGGAATGTACTATGTAAGTTGTATGGATGACTTATGGTTCTTGTATGGTGCTTTTTTGTTCTTTTTAGAGCTTGACAGCACCAGTCTCCATCCAGTTTCATTGTAAGATAGCAAAGCAAACATTCTTCCTAACATCTTTTTGTGTCCTATGGAAGAAAGATATGGACTTATATGAAAGATGGTTAATTTTTCATTGAACTATTTCCTTAATATGATTTAAGAGTGTGTATAGGACATGTTGGCCTCCTCTGTTCCTCTGTTCTGTCTTTTTCTAACTGTGGGCCTCTTTCCTCCCATCAGGCCAAAGCGAACAATGCACTCCTGATTAAAGCAAACCTGCTCAGCTACCTGCACAAAAATAGACCTGCTCTCACCATGAGGGCCATCCCGTGTGTGTGTGTGTGTGTGTGTATGTGTTTGTCTACAAGAGATAAAGCCAGTGAGATTGAAACACTGAGTTTGAATCCATCCAGAGTGTTATATTTGTCTGAAAACTGTTAAAAACACAGATATAGTGTATGCCTAGTGCATGTGATTAGCGAAAACACACAAAACATCTTCTGAAAGTGGCTTACACACACACACACACACACACACACACACACACGCTGTTGTCTTGTGATCTCTGGCTTAATGGGGACTGGAGTCTTTTTCATGTTTCATTGTGTGTTACGTTTACCCACAGGCTTGCTAAGTGTGTCCCCCTCTCCGCTCCATTTCCCCCAACGCTCCACATTCCAACCTCATGCACACAGCTTGTTTCCTGATATTGCACATTGTTTGGCAACTTCAAAAGGATCCATTTTAAACATGTGTCCATTTAAGACTGTACAGGAATCCGTAGCGTCTGGTCTGCATTACGTCGGCCTGCTTAACCGTTCACATGTGGCAGCACTAATCAGAACATACATGTATTTACAGTGCAGACAGAGCACATACCTGCGGGGTGCGTAAATAAGGACACAAGCTGCTTTTGATAATCTGTGTATAAATGCTTCACTGTGCGATGATAGAATGTGTATTGTGTATGTTAATTTCACAATATAAGACACTATATATATCGAAAATCGAATAGTATTATAAATGCATTGTTGTAGTTATTATTCCTTTACTTGGCTTTCATAATTAAGAGTAAAACCAATGTGAAGTGTATTAAATTGATCAAAAGTGACGTTAAAGACATTTGTAATGCTAAAACAGATTTATATATCGTATAAATGCTGAAGAAATTAATCCTGACAAAAAAGATACCATGGTTTCCACAAAAAGTATTTAGCCATTTTCAACATTGATAATAATAAATGTTTCTTGGATATTTTACCACTGTTTTCAGCAAAGCTTATCCAAATGTTCATCAAGTTCCAAAAAAAGAAGAAAAAGAAAAAAAAAAGATCAGATGTGGTATCTTACATTTGTAACCTATTTAATTCACTAGATTATCAAATAATTGTAAGAACAATATTACTACTACTAATAATAATTTCAGCAAAAACTAAATTAATTTAATTTAAATAAATAGCAAAATGTATTAAAGTAATTAAAATTAGTCATACTATAATATAAGATTTTGGCTATGTCCACATTCAAATCTACATATTTTCAAAGGAAATTCATTACATTTTAATAGATTTTTTGTTTGTTTGAGTGAGTTCACATTCTTTTCATAATGAAATTATATTTTATAGTGTAGAATAGATGTAATATTTTAGTACAAATATACTTTAAAGGATAATTGTAAAGGATAGAAGTGCAGTGATCTACTTTAGCCATGGTAGCTTGCTTAGTTAATGCAGTGAAAAAGAGGATGCTGGCCTGGTGTGTTTAACCTTAGCAGGAAGTTGACAGGGAGGCCAAACGCGGGGTCAGCCGTTAGCTCTGCTGACAGGAGACAAACTGAAGGGTCCAAGATACTAAAGAGTGTGTGAGACACACAATGCAATTGTGCCTTGGTGCAATAATGCACTTTGAGCACTTGTGCGTTACACTCATGCATTTCAATTTAATCTGTTGTTCTTTAATTACAAGCCAACAACATTAAGTAAAGACTGTTCTGCAATGTGGACAAAACCCATTTACTTCCTCATTAAACGGTGTTATGTTCTTCACTACTACGTTTTGGCTCAGAGCACCCAGTTTCACTCCGGTCTGAATAAAGTCATTCAACAGGCCAAACCATTAGTTTAATTGGAAAGGCCTTCAAAAGGATGTTTCTAGCAAAGTGACGGCCATCCGTGGCATCTTTTGATAGGACAAAAATCCACTCTCATTGTCCACTATTGATTTTCCACGTCTGCCTCGGCCTACAACAAATTAGAGCGGATCCGGTAGGTGTTGCTCATGAGAGCGAAGTGAAACGCTCGTAATTCAGGCACTGTGTGATCTGTCTTTAGTCGCATTTCAAGTGAATGACTATAGAGCCTGTGAGTGTCTACGTGTGTTTGCACTCAACATATAATGTAATTGTAACTGAAAGAGCAGACGTAACACGTTTCAAAGCATTGTTTATTCCCAACTTTATGTCTGTACCCAACATTAGATGTGCTCTTCAAACATTAGCGATCGCAGAGCAATGGTAATGAACGTTTATGGTCACTCAGGATACACAGGCGAGGGCAGGAAATTGATCAGATTGCCATTGCCATGGTGACCTGTTAGAGCATGAAGATTAGTGGCATATCATATCTAAACTTGATAGGGGTGAATTAAAAATGCATCTAGACAGCGCAGTGCAAAGTGCTAGCTATCGCATTAAAAGGGAATTTTATCTGCGATTTTACCACTGCTTTCAACAAAGCTCATCCAAATGTCCATCAAGGTCCAAAAAAAGAAGAAAGTAATCAAATGATAATCAGATGTTGTGTCTTACATTTGTAAATTATTTAATTCACTACATTATCAAATAATTGTAGTAATAATAAAAATGTCAGCAAAAGCTAAATTTATTAAATTAAATACAATTTATTTAATTAAATGACTATATTAAAGTAAAATTAGTCATACTATGATGTAAGATTTTGGTCATACCCTAATGAATTATTTTATTTTATTTATTTATTTTTTATGTATAGTTTGCACTAAAATAGCAATCCCTTTCTGCTCATTCACATCTATTAATCTACATATTTTCAAAGGAAATTCACATTTTTATAATAGTATCTTTTATAGTTTTTGTTAAACATATCCCACTGTTTCCTCACCTCTTTAAATGCTCTTGTGTCCACTGTGCATGCAGTTCGGCGTGTGACTGCATAGAGCGGATCATTTAACGTTTCACCTCCATCTCCTCAGTACAATATGAATGGAACTGTACACTGCTAAAAGGATCAAATGCATTTAATCAAGTCAAGCTGCTACAATCTGCCTAAAACAAAAGCAGGGTCAGGGTGACCCTCCTGAATGAGCGAAAAGCATTGCAATTCCAAATGTGTGCGAAGGGATTCATTTTGCAATTTATCAATTCGCCGCAGCGCTTTTTGGTATAAACAATGCGCCATGCGGTATCAAATGCTTTGCAGCTGCCACTGGAAAAACTCAATAAGGTTACTGTGTCAATTGGACTTGTGTGTCTTAAGCCCCTGACCTGTGACCTTTCACCCCGGCCTTGTAAACAGTCCCTAATCCTGACCTTTTGCCCGGCTCTGAACCCTAGCTTTCAGTGTGTTGAACATGACGTCTTGTAATCTGGTAAAATCATTACAGGCAATTCACCGTGCAGAATAGAGAGTTAAGAAAGAGGCACTTCAACTTTTTGGCTTTTTATTTGCAAGGTTCCACAGGTAAAGAAAATACTGGTGAAAATAAATGTATGTTCTGAGTTTTCTGCAGGTTTATCTGACTGATCAAATCCAGATTCACTTTTTGTCCCGCACCCTGATGGGTTAAAATCTAATGATTTCATGTCATCAAAGTAACATGCTCTGATTTATGCCGAACGTAAAATCAACATGAAATCAAAATGAACCCTATTTACTTTCTCAATATGTGTTCTTAGTCTTTCTGTGAGCATTTCATGCACATTATTCCACATTTTGCTGCATGTTATTTCAAGAAAAATATATTTGCCTTCATGTAACTTGCTTTGCCATCTTTTCCTTTTTGTCTGATGTCAAAATGCTGTTTCTCAATTCTTTCCCTCTGACATCCTGTAACTTTTCACAGTCCAATCAATTCACATTATGCTCAACAATATTTACATTTCAAATTTATGGAATAATAAGAATAATATAAGTAAAAGGTTTTTTATGTTGACTTTAATGTTTTATATTTATGCTATATTTTTCTGTAACTCAACTAGTACACCGTAAAAAAAAAAAGCCAACTGAAATGTACAACAAAAACAGCAGCTGTGGTTGCCAGAACTATATCGTAATAAATACAGTAGCAACATTTGAGATTTTACAGATTGAACTTAAATTTACACTTAAACCTGTATTTCATCAATTGATATAATGTTAATATACCAACCTACTATCTTTATAATACACTGACAACCACCAAAAACACAGATGGTAATGAAAAAGCCACTTGATAAATCAAAACTCATCACAATTATAGCTTTTCCACAATCTGAGGTAAATACTATTATATAGAAGGTGCACAGTGTCTTTCACATAAATAGAAAACACCATCATAACACGACACTAAAATAAAGCAATAAACATTGATTTAAAGGGATAGTTCACCCAAAAAGTTGATGTTTATCTGCTTACCCCCAGGGCATCCAATATGTAGGTGACTTTGTTTCTTCAGTAGAACACAAACGAAGATTTTTAACACAAACCGTTGCAGTCTGTCAGTCTTATAATGTAAGTGACTGGGAATCACTGCTTTGAGAGTAAAAAAAAACATACACAAATTAAACCCTGCGGCTCGTGATGATACATTGATGTGTAAAGACACAAAATGATCGGCCTGTGCAAGAAAATGAACAGTATTTATCTCGTTTTTTTTACCTCTGATTCACGCAATGTCCGAACTGTCCTGAGCAGCGGCGTGTCCTCCTGAACGCGTTCTCAACAGCAGGCGCGTGAGGCGTCTTCTTCTTCTTCTTCTTGCTTTATGGCGGATCTCAGACTTATAAGTGCATTACCGCCACCTATCTCTCAAATGGACCACTGACACTCTATCTACAATCTCAATTAGGAGTGTAGCATATGACGTCATCTAGCGACATTTAGCGACTTTTCAGGCGGGGTTTAGCTACTTTCCATTGAAAATTTGAGAGATAGGTGGCGGTAATGCACTTATAAGTCTGCGATCCACCGTAAAGCAAGAAGAAGAAGAAGACGCCTCACACACCTGCTGTTGAGAACGCGCTCAGGAGGAAATCTTCGTTTGTGTTCTACTGAAGAAACAAAGTCACCTACATATTGGATGCCCTGGGGGTAAGCAGATAAACATCAAATTTTCATTTTTGGGTGAACTATCCCTTTAACATAAAACCCTAAAGCACATATTGTACCTAATAAGAAAAAACTAAGAAGAAAGAGTTATTTTGATGAAAAGCTATCAAAAGTGTCACACAGGGAATTCTGGGTTTGTCAGTATACGTTTTTTCATTGTAAATTAAAAGATGACTTGTTCTTTTTAACTTTAAAAATGGTCAATTTAACAGTACTTACTGTAAAATTAAATGAAATGTCCCATTAGATTTATTACAGTTTTTTCACTGTATATACCGTATTGGCCCGAATATAAGACAAATAGTTAGCTAATGAAAGGTATTAAAAAGAGCTTGTGACTAAATCTTGTTGGATCCAACAAGATTTACAAGATTTACATTTACATTAACAACAACACCCGGACTTTAACAACAACACCCGGACTCAAAGCTTTTGAGACTATTATTTTGTGTTATTTCATTTGTCATTAGGGGGGGGGGGCACATGCCCCTCAAAAGGTCTGTGCACGGCCCTGCATCTAATAGTAGCCTACCAGAATCTTATTAACAGTAGAAGTTAAATCTTACTGTAGTCTTAAAATCACAAAGGGAGTTTGGTGCCATCAGGCTAACGTGACAGTCACGACTCATGCAGCTGTAAGGTTTTCTGCTTCTTTTGTTTTTACTTGCGATCTTTACAACACGCATTACATTATGTATTTCATGGCACACTTGTTTTATGCGTATTTGGCGCCACCTAGTGTTGTGGGTGTATTATTGACATGTCAAAGTCTAGACCCTGAATATAAGACGACCGCGTTTTTTCAGATGTATTTCCAAGAAAAAAATATCGTCTTATATTCGGGACAATGCAGTAATAAGAGAACTTACCGTTAATCACTCAACAGGTCTTTTGCAGTCTTTTACCATTAAAATGACAATCATTTTTTACTGTATGCTGTTGTGGCGTTAGTAACCATCATGGGTTAGGATCATGGGTTTTATTCCCAGGGAACATGCATAGTGATAAATGCACTGTCAGTTGTTTTAGATAAAAGTGTTTGCCAAATGCATTGGAATATAAGCTCATGGTGCATTAAGAGGACTGTTTTTGTTACTTCATAAAGCCTTTCTCTGGAAAAATAGCTGCTATCTCCTATATTTTCTCATGAGAACTTCAGAGACATTTGAATCTGTTCCAATCGTGTGTTGAAAAAAGTACAGGGGTCAAAATAAAATGCTTCAACCAAAACAGCCGCAGAAAGAAGCCCATCAACTTCCATCCCCAGTCTTCACACAGATGAAGCAGAGGACTTGTTAAATTTGGAAAAGACTGTTTGTAGGTACAAGAGCCACCGGCTCCTAGTGTTTACATCTTCCCATGCCATTTTCCCTCCCTCCTCTGTTTTGAAACAGATTAGGGTGCAGGTTATTAAATAAATGAGAGTAACCCACCCTCGCCTCCTCTCTCTCTCTCTCTCTCTCTCGGCGGTGAGTGACAGTAATCCTCGGTGAGACGTCGAGCATCAGGGATAGAAGGTTTGTTCTGCATCTTGCCGACCCCTGTTCCTCCCGCCTCCTGCACGGATTCAGCGGGCGGGTTGATAATGTCAGAGAATTTAATCCGCATACAGCTAAGTGCCAACCCTCGCTATTGTCTGAAGGTAACCCCCCCCCTCTCGCACATCATCCCGCCCGCCAAAGGCTTGCGGTGGAGGGACGGCGAGTTGTGTCGGGTAGGAAGAAAGCCGATTGCTGTCAGCTTTGGCACTGAGAGTGGCAGAATTACGAAAAGCAGATCTAATTTAATTGAGTGGGATCTGAACCTGGCGACTTGAGAGAGGATAGGAGAAGTGTGTGTGTTTTGAGGTGATAGTGTGTGTTTGTCTGTGTCAAGGTTCAACGCATTTTGCTATCTAAATTGTTGAATCAGTTTTCTAAAGTGTTTTTGAAAAATCACTTACTCTGCCTTTAAGCCGACCGTTAACGTAAAGTCGTGTTGTTGACAATGAGCCCATAATCAGGTGATAGTGAGCCACATTTTGTCCTAATCATTCAGTTCGTCTGAACACAATCATGAGATTGCACTTGTTGCACTTAAAGGGATAGTTCACTGAAAAATTTAAACTCTGTCATCATTTATTCACTCTCATGTTTGTATGAATTTCTTTCTTTTGTTGAACACAAAAGAGAATATTTTGAAGAATGTGGGTAACCAAACAGTTGACAGTAGCCATTGAAAAATACGAATATACAAATAAAGTCAATGGCTACTGTTTTTTTTTTTTTTGGTCACAATCTTTTGCTTTTCTCATCTTGAGCATATAGATGGACTGATATATTTCCCATTTTATTGTTATTAGCTTTGACTGATAACTGTATGCTTTCAGTCAAATTGGATAAATAGTAGTTTACATGTAATTATGAGTAAATTTTCAGGACATATTTTGTAAAATATATATATTCTTTATTTCTGCAAATATAACTCATAATTAATTTGAATTATTTTTAACACTTTTTTTATGTACACTTACTAACGTTCAAAAGTTTGGTGTCATAATTTTTTTTTTTTTTAAAGAAATGAATTATTTTATTCAGCAACGATGCATTAAAATACTCAAAAGTAATAGTGAAAACATTTATAATGTTACAAAATATTTCTGTTTAAATGAATGTTGCTCTTTTTAACTTTTTTATTTATCAAAGATTCCTGAAAGTATTACAGTTAAAAAGTATCCACAAAAAGAAGCAGCACAGCTGATTTTAAAATTGGTAAAAATCTGAAATGTTTTTTGAGAGGCAAATCAGCATGTTAGAACGATTTCTGAAGGATCATGTGACACTGAAGACTGGAGTAATGAAGTAATGGAGTTTATATTTTTTAACTATTTAAAAATTGTAATAATAATTTATTTTAAATTGTAATAATATTTCACAATAATACTGTATCTTTGATCAAGAGACTTCATCCAAAAACATTAATATGGCCCCAAACTTTTGAACAGTTGTGCAATTATTCACTGATTATTTCATTATTTTAAATATATTTTAGAAATCAAATTTTGAGATTACGCATCTATAATATTTTTGACTAATATTACCCACAACAACCCTCGGGGTTTTGTTTATGTTTAATTATTAAATGGGTTATTATAACCCCAAACCCGTTGATAAGGAGTATGTCTTTAGTTGTAGAAGGCAATAAATGTTAAGGAATGTGAGACCATGTTTTTATATGTATAGAGACACCCAGAACAAAGTTGTTTCAGAGGCAGAGCAAGTCAGACTTCAGAATGCTGTGCTCTGATAAATCATATCACAGAAAAGTAAAAAGGGTCAGTAGTGATTTCATGTTGGCTTTAAACATTCAAGTCTGGCTTTGACAGAATGAAATGCAACACTTACAGAGATGGATGGAGTGAGACTGAGAAACAGGTGGAATGGAAAAAGAGATCAAAATTACTTAGACTGATATGAATGTGTATTAAAGCACCATGGGTAAAACAGACCGTCAATGTGTGTGTGTGTGTGAGAGAGAGAGAGAGAGAGAGAGAGAGAGAGAGTATACAAAGATAAGGAATCTCTCTGTCTGTTTTGTCTCACACACCGGAGGCCCCGACATGTGCGTCCGCTCACCGTTAACAGGCTGTCAGAGCGAGTCTCATTGCTGGGATGCTTTGAATCTATCACGTCTTAACTTAAGCGCAGTCGGGCACATTGTGTCCGCCAGCTCAAATCTGTGGGTTAAAGGGAGAGCGTGCTGTTTATCAGAGAGCTGCTATTTTTAAGAGCCGCGCATTGAGTCGTATCTCAGTGAGCTGTCAAGTGACGACAGTCTCGCTCTCCTCTTTCCCATCCCTCTCTCTTTCTGTCCGTCCATTCCCCCGTGTGGTAAATCACCGGCTCATCATATGTTCAGTGAAGAGTCAATACAGAATCACAGAGATGCAGGGCTGAAAAAAGGAAGTGAGCATGTCTAAAGAGGAAGGATTAAACCGTGAATTCAGCTGGAACAGACGTACTGATATTGGATTTTAATATGATATGATATGATATGATATGATATGATATGGTGTGTGTGTGTGTGTGTGTATGGACTAAGAAGAGTCAAACATCAACTCCTTTAAGTATTGGGTAGATGACCTCTTCATTGACCCTTTTCACTCTCACTCACACACACACACACACACACGCACACTGTACTAGATCTTTCAGAAATGTAGTTGTGAGACAGATTAAACCAAAAATTCATGAACTTAAATGAAAGTTACCTTGAATTTATTATATTTCTCCTGTTTATTTATATTAGAAAGGAAAATCTATCTATCTATCTATCTATCGTCTGTCTGTCTGTCACAGTATTTTTGGTTGTAAAAATAAAATAAAAAGTGTATGATTTGCTTTGAAACACTTTTCACTCAAAGTAAATTATTAATTACAAAGAAATAATTACACAAATAATTACAAACAATTAAACATGAAATTTGGAAGTAGAAAGACTGTAATAGTATTTTCTTGTAAAACATACTCCACTAGTCTTTATTTATAATTTTGAAAATAATTTCTTACAGTGTACATTTTCACTGTGTTTTTAAAGGGGTCATATGATGCTGTTAAAAAGAACATTATGTAGGCTATTACGTACTGGTTCAGAAGGTCCCGGAAAATCTCGTTAATGAATGACTGGAAAACGGCTGGAGCATTGGCAAGCCCATATGGCATAACCTGATATTCATAGTGCCCCCTAGTGGTGAGGAAGGCAGTTTTCCATTCATCGCCCTCTTTAATTCTGATCAGGTTATATGCACTCCGTAGGTCAAGTTTGGTGTAAATGGTAGCCTCACGGAGCTGTTCTAGTGCTGAAGGAACCAGTGGAAGGGGGTAGCGGAATTTCACGGTAACATTGTTAAGTCCTCTATAATCAATACAAGGCCTTAATCCTCCATCTTTCTTTTCAACGAAGAAAAACCTGCTGCAGCTGGAGACATGGGGGGTTGGATGAATCCTGAGCTAAGGGCCTCTTCAGTTTATTCTTCCACTAAATACTGATCAAACAGGAAATGAACGCAGAAGCAGAGGGAGCGGTACACAGTCAGTACTCAGGCGAGGGCTCCCTCTGCTGGTGTGGCGTTACACATGGTTGTTGATTCCACCACACACAACCTCATTAATTTATTACTATATTGTCGTTTTTCATGGCCAATAATGGATAAATGGCCAATATTATATCTAGTACTTTGAAAAAAAAAAAAAAAAGGAAATTACACATACAAGAACTAAAATTATTTGTATGTACAGTATGCTTGAATAGTATGCACTGTATGTCAACCAGTTACAATGCATTAAAAATATCCAATTTAGGATGATAACTGATATAGTGCTGATATGTCACAAATTCCATTCTGGTTCACTTTAACACATTCAAATTTATGAATATAATCTTGAAAAGGTGGGCCTGTTTTGTGCTCAGAAGGTTCACGTATAAGCTGTGCACTTTGATTGCATTTTCTGCATTAATTGTGGAATGGATTTCAATATGGTAAAATGTCTTAAACAGACCAAGGGGCCATGGACGTGTAGAACTTTGTGAATGCCGTACATACTAATTCTGTGTAAATCCGCAGAGCTTTTCCACGCAGGCCTGCTGATCTGCTGTTTAGCAGCATGTGTCAAGGCCTTGTGTGTCATTTAGAAATAAAGATCATCTCACTGGACGTTCATATTGTTATGGATATTCATACACACACAGGCTCCCATGTGCAATCAAATGATGCGCTCGTGTCATGCGCTCCTCAGATGTGATTGATGGCTGAAGATAATGGCTCACAAACAAACTGTTCCTCCCCCCACTCGCCCGCCCACCATGAATAAGGCAACACCTCTCTCTCGCTCCTCTCCCTCTCGCTCTCGGAGCAGACAGCAGCGGGGAAGACATCTGACATTTATTCAATACCATCAGTAGCTCTGTAGTGGCACTGCTGAGAGAAGGATGGAAAAATTATGATCGGCGGTTACTTAAGCTAAAAGCTACAGCGTGTCAGACGGAGGCAGAATTTAAAGAAATCCACGAGTGGAGATTTCTCTTCGGGAGATGCGCTGTTTATTCTGGGCCCTTTCCGAAACGGTTCCTTGCGCACAGCCGCACCGAGTTTTTTAATAAAAGCTTGAAGCGGAGGGATTCTCTCAGTTAATAATGCAGAACAAAAGCAACATTGTGAGGGCCGGACAGCATGTGTATTTGTGTGTATGCGTGCGAAAGAGGCCATGCCACATAGGCGGGACTCTGTCGTTCTGAGCGTTTGACCTTTCTCTGGTGGCGTCCCAGGAGTCGGCATTTTAGAAAAACACACCTTTGTTTACTGTCATTAGCTGATATGAGGTCATCTGTTATGGCGACCCCCTGAACAAACACAATTCAGAATTTAATAATCCAATTTAGGTAAAGAGACGGGCCTCTAATTTTCCTAAATTTCCTTAATATACTTGAGGTGGATATTGTAGGCCTGCAAACATAGCAGCAAGCAAGATTAATTTACCAACACATAAACCCCAAACTCTCGATTGATTTACCCAAACCCTTCTTACTCTCGGTTATCGTTTTTTAAAAACGAGACTAGGAGTAAGTTTACCATGAAAAGAATCACCATGAAAACAAACGCTAAGAAGAAGCATGCCATATTTCTTTATTCTTCTTTTGTTTAATGGCGATCTCATGCTAGGGCTGTTCGATTTTTCGATTCGATTTTTTGCCCAGCCCTACTTCATGCATATTGCCACCTACTGGCCTGTTGTGCAATCATTTTTTTTATATGGTATCTTTTAATAGTTAATCTTTAATCTTTAATTAGTGCTTTGGGTACTAGAAAAGCGTATTATAAATAAAATGTATTATTATTATTTAATCAGGTTTTATTACTGTGAACAAGAATTATATTCTTTGTTTGATGCTATATATATATATATATATCCTTCTCCAGAGTGCTCAGGACCTCAGACTGGAACTAAGGTTTACCTTCCAACAAGACAATGACCCTAAGCACACAGCTAAAATAACGAAGGAGTGGCTTCACAACGACTCTGTGACTGTTCTTGAATGGCCCAGCCAGATCCCTGACTTAAACCCAATTGAGCATCTCTGGAGAGACCTAAAAATGGCTGTCCACCAACGTTTACCATCCAACCTGACAGAACTGGAGAGGATCTGCAAGGAGGAATGGCAGAGGATCGCCAAATCCAGGTGTGAAAAACTTGTTGGATCTTTCCCAAAAAGACTCATGGCTGTATTAGATCAAAGGGGTGCTTCTACTAAATACTGAGCATTTTTCAGTTTTTCTTTTTTAATAAATCTGCAAAGATGTCAACAATTCTGTGTTTTTCTGTCAATATGGGGTGCTGTGTGTACATTAATGAGGAAAAAAAATTAACTTAAATGATTTTAGCAAATGGCTGCAATATAACAAAGAGTGAAAAATTTAAGGGGGTCTGAATACTTTCCGTACCCACTGTATATATATATATATATATAAATAAATAAATAAAACCTTTCTGGAATATCCTTAGGTGCCTATTAAGCAAAGTTCCTATAAGATACCACTGTTAATGCCAGTTTTTCCCCCATGTTTGTTTTTTTCTTGGCCACGGATTATTAAACACTCCATCCACTGAAATTTAACTAGCCAACCGGTAGGTGGTTGGAGACGGTTGTCCTAATTTCTTGGTGTCTCCATGGTTGCACCGCCCTGCACTTGGCTTGCCTCAACCCGACATTGAAACCGCTAGTTATGGTTAACAATAGTCTTCGTCTGACAATCGCAATCAAGATAATGGAACACAGTGTGAGACGAGCCTGTGGGGAAAAAACAGCCCTACCACGGCCAAAGCCTTTCCCAAATTGTAAGCATACAAGTGCTTACAAGTAGTTTATTTATTTATTTACTTATTCACTTATTATTTCAATTAATACTTTTATTCAGCAAGGACACATTACATTTATCAAAAGTGACAGTAAATACATTTTAATTATAAAAAAATATTTCTAATTCAAATAAATGCTGTACTTTTGCACTTTTTATTCATCACAGAATCCTGAAAAAAGTATCATGGTTTCCACAAAAATATATTAAAAAAAATGTTTCTTGAGCAGCAAATCACCATATTAGAATGATTTTCTGATGGATCAAGTGAAACTGAAGACTGGAGTAATGATGCTGAAAATTCAGCTTTGCATCACAGGAATAAATTACATTTTAAAATATAGGGCCCTATCATACACCCGGTGCAATGCGGTGCCAGGCGCGACGCAAGTGTTTTTTGCTAGTTTCAACCTGATGCAGTTGTCATTTTCACATCCTGCGTGCACGCTAGTATAGGCGGGTCCACAGCGCGCGTACACTCTGCTTATTATTATACACACACAGGGACGCACAGCAGCACACAAACATGGCAAATATGCGTTTAAAAGATGACAAGGGCACATTTACGAAGCCGGGAGAGAATAAAAAGTGCTTAGTAACCCAGTTTTCGCCGGTCCCCAGCAGAGCGCTATGCTGTCGCCGGGGATTTGAGCAGAGTGATTGGTTGCGACGAGCGCACTGACAGGGTTTTCTTCTCCGGCGTGTGGAACGTGCAGTAACGTGTGAATGACTTTTCACGGCCATCTGTTCCTCCAGCCCGATGGGATACGGGAAAGAGAGGAGAGTGTGAGTGTGTGTGTGTGTGATTGTATACTCACTGCTCTTCACTGTCTGTCGTGGCTGTAGGGAACGCACATGGGCATCATGCCTGCGAGTGGGAAAGGGAGATGAAAAATATTCCCATATCAGGGAATTCTCAGGGTGTAAGAGGCTCCATTACAGTCAGATTGACTGAAGAACTGAGAGGTTCACAGGGTGCCGGTTCAATATACCGACAAGCAGCCTTCAATAGACCTGCATTACAACCAGTTAATGGAGACAAAGTCAAGACACTCTGATTAGGAGTCTTCATACTGTTTCTGCCTTTCTTATAAATCCTATTTTTACAGTAAGAACCTGAGAACTTGGATATTGTCTCCTCCACATTATTGGATGCTTAGAAGCAGTTTGGAATTTTTTTATTTTTATTATTATTATTTGTATTTAATTTGAAATAATAATTGAAATTATGGCTGCAACAACTAGTCTATAAAATGTATAAAACTTTTGAACATTTTTATACATAAAACCAGTTAAATTGTCGTAAAACTGCCAAATTATCTTTTTCGGGAAACGTTTGCGTTTCACGCCATACTCGTACAGCTACCATTCATGCATCATCACCAAAATACCTTTTAAAATTTATTTTAAAAATTCAAAATTTGATTCATATTGGTGTCTGTTCAATTGGAGAATATTTCTTTCCAGATAATCACAGTTGTCGTTATCAAAAATGATGATTGTGCAATACTACAGTGCATACCCAGCTAACTTATATTACAGCTAATTCTCAACTTTTTCTTTGCACGGCAAGTATTTGAGTTTTGTTTAATGGCCTTCCATTTACACATAAAGCGCACTTACATGTACAACAAAATGTTGCTATCAATAAAAAGTCTCATTATAAAAGCCATATGATGCAAATATGAACTACTATAAAACCATGCAACATTACATTTTGAAATCATTGGATGTTTCCATTTTTTTATGTCAAAACATGGCTAAGTGCAGCACAAAATCAGCATAAGTACTCAAGTGGTCGGGTTTTGCTCTAATGCTTTTTTTATCTGTAAATAAACTTTGGCCAATTTAATCCAAAAATATATTACTGATCTAAATAGTTCAATACTAAGTGTCATTATTTCAGTACTATATCCTTGCTCGTAGTAGTCATACTAAGTCCCATATTTCCACACAATTAGAATTCCAGTACTCTTTCTGGAACATTGTGTTGAGTACATGACGGCTGTACCTTTCCGATAGCGCTCTTGAAAATGAAAGGATGGGTTTTATATAAGGGAAGCACCTGTCACGAGCGAGGAAATAACTGCTCGGCCTCTAACAATACCCAGTCAAAGTGGAGCTAAATAAGAAAATAGCTTTAAGAGTCCCGCGGGAGTCAAGTGCCTGTTCACGCACAATCGCCTGACTGCAGACTTCGAACGACTCCAGCATGTTGACTTTTTTTCTATCTTGTACTTCGGGTACGCCTTGATTAGGAATGCTCAAAAGGAGCAAGTGAGTCAGATGCTCCAAATGAGGAAAGAAGGAACTCTTCTTGTTCTTCAACACACATACAGTATGTCGATGTAGAGCTTTACAGGAAACGGTTTTCCACCTCGCTTTAAGCACGACCGGAAACGTCTGCTTAAGTTTTTTTCAACAGTCACCGATGTGCGATTTCAAGTTAGTAGCTGACCGTCTTCAAAGGCGGGATCTTTTAACATTAGCTGATTTTTCTTTCTGCACCACAATGACCTCACAGAATCATTTGCTGCCCCACCATGCTGTTTTCTAATTTGCTTTCCTCAAAGGAAATGGAGTTGTGTTATCGGAACACTGAGGTAATTGATTGTTTTCCAATGTGGCTTTTGTCAGAATGATGTAAAAACCAACTCTGAAACAAACTCAGGCCTTTGCACACAAAGGTCTTTGTGGATTGTTTTTAATAACAATAAGTTATAAGAAGTTTCTTTCTCACCTGTGGCCTAGTGGTTAGCACTAATGTGGGAGATGCCAGTCTCGATCCCCCTCTACATTATCTGTCAATAAAATCAGTAAAAAGTCATATAAAGTGAGTTTTTCAATGAAAAATTTCTTAGGCTACGTTTAAACGTCAACGGTGTAGTCAAAAAAGGAAAAGTTTTTCACTTGCGTTTTTAAAAAGTTTCACGTATACACGACAACGTTTTCAAAACGATTCGCGTTTACACATATCCGCGAAAACGGCCAAAAACGCATGCCTTACGTATGCCAGGCCAGTAGTTGGCGCTGTCACCTTGCTAGTAAACAGTACCTGTAGGGTAGTGACGATTATATGTTGTATATGTTGTGTCTCCGTTGGACTCTGTTGGTTGTAATATTGGTGAAGTAAATCCACACTTTGCTGAGGAAGCGTTAGCAAACTCTTGAGCAGCAACAACAGTACCATATACTCCGCCATTGTTGTGTATGTTTGTTCGCGCTTGACGAACAGGCAAAACACATAAAAAGTTTCCCGTTTTTGGCTGAAACGTTGTCGTGTAAATGGCCCCTTAGAGTAAAAAGTCAAACAAAACAAGGCTAAAAAGTAGTTTGTCGAACTCTCCCTGAATCAAAGACTTCATTCATTTTATCCGCATTAGAGAGGAATTGTGGTCTGGCAAACTGTGCTGACGTTTTTTTTTACAGTACAGTAAACTCCATCGACTGCTCTCCACTTACAGGCACTACAACGGCTAAAGTGATTCATGTTGATTGCCTCTCTTTTCCACCACGCTCCACTGTTCATAGTTTTTAATTGGATTAGTAATGTGACGTTCCAAAGTGATTCCCATTTGCCACGGACCATGACAAGCTTGTCAACAGATCAGCAATCAAACTGGGATATCTTGAGACGGGAAAGGGAGAAAGGTCAGTACGGTGCCTTATGGACAAAACTGGAAGCTGAAGGGGTCGTTTGAAGTTTACCATTGATCAATTTGGCTTCTAGTACATTTTCTGTTCATTGGGATTGTTTGACTGCAGTATAGTCTGAAATTTAATTACTTAAAAATATACATAAGTGCACTACTGAGGTCTTAGAGAATGAAGATCTGAGAATGATGGAAGTACAGTTTAGGCCAGGGGCTGAAATTTAATACATACATACATTATATATATATATATACACAGTATATATACATATAATTTTAAAGAATTAAACAAAAGTAAAGTAAATAATAGTTGGATATAATGATAAAAAAAAATTTAATTTAACCATTGGCATTTATGTTGTCATTGCATTAAAGATTATTAAACTATTATGTGGAAAATTACTTTTACTATTAAATTTAAATAAATAAATAATTATTATTAATTCATATTTATCGGCATAGTATGCTTTCATAACAGAATAAAAAAATGTAAAGTTAATTGTGACTTTTTATCTCACAATTCATACTTTTTTTCTCGCAATTTTCAGAAAAAACTCAAAAAGATAAACTCAAAATTCAGATAAGAAATTTGAGAAATATTAGAATTGTATGATATAAAATGAAATTTTTTGATAAAAATTCAGAATTGTGAGATAAAAATATTGTATAAAGATTTTCTGAGAAAAAACTTTTTTTTAAACTTTTTTTTTTAATTTCATGGTGGAAAAAAAAAAACAATTGTGAGATGTAAACTCAAAATTCAGATAAAAAAAGTCAGAATTGCAAGATATAAACTTGCAAGATTTGTGAGATGTAAACTCGAAATTGCGTGAAAACAAAAAAATTCTGTGTTTATATATCGCAAGTCTGAATTGTGATTTTAATTTTTTTATTATGTGACAGAAACAGCCTTCTATAGCACTCCCCCAAGCAATTCCCCCAAAGTAACACTTTATTCTTTTCTGAAATTTTCCCCAACTCTGAAAACCTCAAATATGTTATACTGCTGGATAGTGTTGTTGATGTGATGTGATGTGATAAAATAAAATAATAAAACATTTCCACAAATTTGCAATGAACCAAACTTATTTTTTAATGTTATGAACAAATGGCATCAAAGTTTTTATGTTTATGCTAACAATAATGTAAGTAGTACATTAATGTAAGTTGGTGCTGGTGATATTTCATTTGTTCTCCACAATCAGTAGCAAACTTGCATTCAGGTTGGACTTGAAAATTCATCACATTATGGATGTAAACTGGTTGCAAATGCTGTTTTGTGTTGACTTCAGTTGTCTACTTCGGCTAGATGTGCATGCATTGTATGCTGTCATGAATGACTTGTGAAACTTCTATGTAATACTACTACTCTCTGAAACTGCAGTGTAATACTATTAAGAACAACTTGCCCACTGTGGCATTCTTCCTCTTTGCTTTACTACGATCGGTTTAGTGGTGATTCTTCTCTGGTTTGTGTTTGTTAGCACTGCAGTATTAATAGAACGGTGAAAAACACTTGCTGCTTGATGTACTTGGACAAGATCCAATGATATGCAGCAGTAGAATTAGCATTTTGCTTTTCTGGCTTATTTTGCTCTGCCAGCACCCTTGCACAGGGTTCGAACTGTCATGTACCTGTCTCTTTGATAGCCCGTCTCACAATGAAGTGCGGGAGATAAGTGTGTGTGTTTGTGTTTTGTGTTGAATAATTTGTTGTACGTTAGTGGAACAGGATTCTAAAGCCGTGCTTGTTCATGTATCTATCATGATAGGGGATGATGTGTAACCTTATGTATGTATGTTTGTTTGGTGTGTGTGTGTGTGTAAAATAGAAACTTTCTTATGCTCTGAAACAATCTTCCTTTTCATTGGTCTGTCAGAAGAGACTGAACTTCCCATAAAATCACATTTGCAGCATTTATTGTAACGTTGGTGATAAAGAAAAGGGGGGAAAAGATATGTGCCAATTTCTTTTGTATTCTTGTTGGTTTCATACAGGTTAAAAAAAATAAAAAATAAATACATTTCAAGAAAAGATTCAATTTAATGACTCTAAAAATGAAGATGAGATGACTCTAGAAAATAATCAATTGAAAAGTAGTAACATATTTTTCATACACCTTGAAAACATAAGTGTACACATCTTAATCATTATTTTAAATTTAAAAAAAAATAGTTTTCAGGGCAAAAGTTTTGTTTTGTTTGGTTATGCAAATAGCATGAATTTCTATTAATAAATGTTATTACGTTTTTAGGGAGTCACACCACAACCAGATCTAAAAAAATGTCAAATTATGATACTGGTTGTACCACAATCTTACAAAAAACTAACAAACAAACAAACAAAAAAAAAACCTTAAAAAATAATACTATTACAAAATAATATTATTACTATTAAGAAAAAAATAAAAATAATTTTAAAAGTTTTTTTCCCTAAGGAATAATAGTAGACAATTATACCTATTAATAACTAAATTATAAATTATAACTATTTAACATCTTCTTGTCAAGAATTTCCTTTTTAAATGAGGATTTTTTCTTCTTTATCAAAAATTAAATGATTCAGAAAAAAAAAAGCTTTGTATTGTGGATGATGTATCATATCATGTCATCATGTATATTCAAGAATTGTCTTTCTAAATTTAATTAAAAAATTTTTTTTTAAATGAATGAGGGTCATGTCATTGACCTATATTTGGTGTTCACCAATCAACAAGACACATCTCTCAATCATGTGACCAAGTGACCTACTGTACATGATCAAGCAAAAATGTAGATGCAAATGTATTTGATGGCATATTAAACCCCTGTTGTGTGTTTTTTCTGTGCAGTTCTCGGCCCGGTCGTCCTCCCAAGCGTTCTCTCGGCGTGGCGATGCAGGACAGCTCTCGTCTGCTTCCACACGGCGTTCACGGGCTGCTCTCTCCCAGCCTGCTCTCCCCGACAGGTAAGACACCCCCGTCTCGCTCACCCACCTGCAAGACCTAAAAAAACCAGCCTCACCTGTCAATGAACGACACTCTCTCAGACGGACGCCAATGTGTAAAACCACGCATATGAACATTTTGTCTCATTTATGCTTGATTTTTCTTTCTTCTCTGAAATCTGGATTTTTTTTGGTCTTTTTTCCCCATCTCTCTCGCTCTCCTTTTCTCTCCTCCTCCCCCTCTTCCACCTTCTGCAAATCAGCTCGTATTGATTCCCCCCCTCTGTCCTTCACTGGCCACCACTGCGTCTCAAACAGAGGTTAAACTATTGGATTTCTGTAGCCTCTTTGCTTTTTTCCTGTGCACGCATTTGCTTTCTCTCTTTCTCTGTCGTCATCCCTCTTTCATCTTTCCTTCCTTTGGAATACAATCTGTTTCAGAGGAATTGTTTAAATCCCAAACCACTGGACATCACCTGCGTGTTTGTTTGTGTATTTATATTTACGAGTAAACCGCATGTGTCGTGCTCGGATACGTTAACGTCATCTCCTCTTCTTGCCTTTTAGCTTCAGTTCTCTAAATTGCTGATGGTAGTGGCAAATTAGCTCTCACAATGGCCAGCGCGTGTATCGATCTGCGCAGCGCGGAGTAGCCGGAGCAGTCCGTTAGCCGGCCCCGCTGATTGATTTTAGATGACTCTGTTGTTATTTCTGCCGGCCGCTCCGGGGGGGGGAAAGAGCTCTTTAAAATGTGCGTCCACATTTCTCTCAATCCCTCTGCTCATCTCGCCGTCCCCAATGCCAACAAACGTCTGACTTTGATGCGATTTGAGAGCAATGCGAGTTAATAGGGATATTACGGGCCTCATTCATGAAACGTGAACATGAATTTCTGTGTGAATCGTTCGTAAAACCATTCTTACGTAACATGGGGAAAAAAAAACATTTCTTTGCAAAGGACTTGTTTTTATTTCTTTTTGTTATACAGGTTATTTATTTAATTTTTAAGTTTATTTAATTTAAGTTGGACTTTAGCAGAGGTGGATTTACTGTCACATTTTTAACAATCATATTTCATGAAGACTATACACTACTACTGCTCATAAGTTTGGAATCATTAATTATTATTATTATTTTTTTTTTTT
>NW_015662004.1:1932956-1937355 GCF_001515625.1 Sinocyclocheilus rhinocerous | reverse complement strand
CCAATGTGTAAAACCACATATATGAACATTTTGTCTCATTTATGCTTGATTTTTCTTTCTTCTGTGGAATCTGTATTTTTTGATCCGTGCTGTCCGTCTTTTTTCCCATCTCTCTCGCTCTCCTTTTCTCTCCTCCTCCCACTCTTCCACCTTCTGCAAATCAGCTCGTATTGATTCCCCCCCTCTGTCCTTCACTGGCCACCACTGCGTCTCAAACAGAGGTTAAACTATTGGATTTCTGTAGCCTCTTTGCTTTTTTCCTGTGCACGCATTTGCTTTCTCTCTTTCTCTGTCGTCATCCCTCTTTCATCTTTCCTTCCTTTGGAATACAATCTGTTTCAGAGGAATTGTTTAAATCCCAAACCACTGGACATCACCTGCGTGTTTGTTTGTGTATTTATATTTACGAGTAAACCGCATGTGTCGTGCTCGGATACGTTAACGTCATCTCCTCTTCTTGCCTTTTAGCTTCAGTTCTCTAAATTGCTGATGGTAGTGGCAAATTAGCTTTCACAATGGCCAGTGCGTGTATCGATCTGCGCAGCGCGGAGTAGCCGGAGCAGTCCGTTAGCCGGCCCCGCTGATTGATTTTAGATGACTCTGTTGTTATTTCTGCCGGCCGCTCCGGGGGGGGAAAGAGCTCTTTAAAATGTGCGTCCACATTTCTCTCAATCCCTCTGCTCATCTTGCCGTCCCCAACGCCAACAAATGTCTGACTTTGTAGGATGTGAGGCGATTTGAGAGCAACGTGAGTTAATAGGGACACTGACATGATGGGCCTCATTCATGAAACGTGAGCATGAATTTCTGTGTGAATCGTTTGTAAAACCATTCTTACTTAACATGAAAAATCATAAAACTATTTATTTATTTTTTTTAATACAGGTCATTTATTTTTTTAATGATTTTTTAGGTGTTTTTAATTTAAGTTGGAATTTAGCAAAGGTGGATTTACTGTGACATTTTTAACAATCATATTTCATGTAGACTATACACTGTTGCTCATATGTTTGGAATCATTCAACTTTTAAAAAAATTTTTTTAAGTAGTCTCTTATGCTCACCAAGGCTGCGTCTATTTGATTAAAATATCCAATAACAGAAGTAATGTTGTGAAATATTATTACAATTTAAAATTCTTGTTTTCAATTTGAATATATTTTAATCAAAGCTGAATTTTCAGCATCATTCAGTGTCACATGATCCTTCAGAAATCAATTCTTATATTTTTTTTAAGAAATCTTTTGTTACATTATAAATGACTCAGCTTGCTGAATAAAACTTTTTTTTTTATTTTATATATTTTTAATAGTAGTCTATCACAGTTTCCACTAAAACAGTAAGAAAATAATAACAATGTTTCTTGAGCTGCAAATCAACATATTAAAATGATCTGAAGGATCATTTGCTGAAAATTCTATATTTCATCACAGGAATAAATTACACTGATCAAATAAATGCAGCCTTGTTGAATATAATAGGCTACTTTTAAAAACAAAACAACAACAGCAAAAACTGAGTTTTGACCGATAGTGTAACTTGTGTTTTTCTTCCAGATGGTAGTTACTGGTATCATTTACCCTTTTAAACGTTAAATGAACTAAAGTGTTTATTTTGGACTCTATCCGGTTATGTTCCAAACCCCTCGGGTCTTTCTGCTGTAATTCCATGCATGAATCCATGCAGCGCTAAAAGAACTGACATCCACATGTATGTCAGGATGCCTCCGTCTATTCTCCGTGACAGCGGTATCAACATATTGTGAAACTTGAGGAGCTGAACTTAATCTGAATGTTTATAGCGATCAACACTTGCACTTCTTCAGTTACTTGCATGTATTCCAGTAAGAATAGACAGCGCACTTTAAAGTGCTAAAGTCAAGCTGCTTCATCTAAAATGTAAATCATCTATTTTACATAATTTTTTTTTACATAGATGTATCGCCCTTCCACTGAGATACAGTATTCATGGTAATATAACGCCTGAAAATATTAACTTGTAAATGGGCCACAATTATCAAAGACGACTAAATTTGTGATCTTTCACAGCAAATTACTGGATTTGTGACTTTTTAATGAGGTAAAAATGAATGTAATTAGTATTGGTTGTAATATTAATCTAGTATGAATTCTAATTACAGTTGTCCTTATTATAGTCAGTAATTATACAAGTGTGCATTTATAATGAATTCATGTTGTAATAAAATGAAATAACCATTTTTATTATTATATATATATATATATATATAATTTTAATTTGTTTAATTTTTTATTTAAATTATTCATTTTATAATTTTATCTGTATATGTATTATTTAATTATGTAATACAGTATGTGACCCTGGACCACAAAACCAGTCATAAGTCGCTGGGGTATATTTGTAGCAATAGCCAAAAATACATTGTATGGGTCAAAATTATAGATTTTTCTTTTATGCCAAAAATCATTAGGATATTAAGTAAAGATCATGTTCCATGAAGATATTTTGTAAATTTCTTACCGTAAATATATCAAAACTTAATTTTTGATTAGTAATATGCATTGCTAAGAACTTCATTTGGACAACTTTAAAGACAATTTTCTCAATATTTTGATTTATTTTGCACCCTCAGATTCCAGATTTTCAAATAGTTGTATCTCGACCAAATATTGTCCTATTCTAACAAACCATACATCAATGGAAATCTTATTTATTCAGCTTTCAGATGATGTATAAATTCCAATTTCGAAAAAGTGACCCTCATGACTGGTTTTGTGGTCCAGGGTCACATATATCTGTTAGTATCTTCTTTCTAATCTAAACCCAATAAAGATTCTATTTTGAATGTGTGGCCATAGATCAGTTCATCGTAACTATTGTCACATTCTAGCAGCATTACTAACACATCAGCAGATTCTGATCAGACTTGTCATTTAATTATTAGCAGCAATTTGTGCTGTTATTTCCTGCTAACACCATAATTAGGCAGAACAAAGTGCCGCTCGGCTGATACAGCGCTCAGTGGAGGATATCAGTGCTCATCCTCACCCTCAGAAAGAGAAAAAACAGCCAGAGAAAAGCGTCTCTGTAGAAATGAAGCGTTCTTCTCTCCTCTCGAAGCCCTGTGTTTGCAGTCAGGACGGAGCGTCTGAATGCATTAGGGGGTGCTGGGAAACCAGGTGTTGTTGTGGGGTTTGTTTTCACGTTTGGTTTCCTGGATTGCTGTTGACAGAAACATTATAAGCCTGTGGCACTTGAGCGGAGGAGAGAGAGAACGAGAGCTGATATACACCTCATACGTACAAGACATTAGAATAACTTGCGTTGTTTGTGCTTTGGGCATGATACCTGAAACTGTGCGGCTTATTGACAAGAGGTATGCTATTACTTCTGAAAACGTAACGATTTTCACTTGGTGGACTATAAAAAACATCCAAATCTCATAGACTTTTAAGGAGGGACCCTTTGAAGAATCGACCCAAGCCATATCTAGAGATCAGAATATCAGTTTAAGAGACTTATTCCTAGTTCAGTTCATCCATTGTTCTCTTTATAAAAAAAGCAAAAAACAAGGTTACGGTGAAGCACTTACAATGGAAGTAAATGGGGTCGGATTTGGAGGATTTGAAAGCAGAAATGTGAAGGTTATAATTTAATAAAAGCACTCTCATTCATTCTTTTTAAATTTGTGTATTATTTGAGCTGTAAAGTTGTTATCGTCACTTTTATGGCCTTTTTAGGGTAATTGTTGGTATTGTCCTGGCAATGAATTTGCAAAATTGAATATAAATTCACTCATGTTAGTGACTTTATCAGGCTAAAATCATGTATACTGTTAATGTCTTGTGGCTATTTTTATTGAAACAGTGAGTATTTTGACATTTACAGACTGGCCCCATTCACTTCCATTGTAAATGCATTACTGTAACCATTTTTTTTTAGTTTTTTTTTTAAGAGAGACAATTTGAAAATCATTTTTGGTTATCAACAATATGCGACAAGTGCCGTCAACTGCTTAACTTGTATTGAACTGAAATATTCCTTTTAAAGGTGTGCTCTTTTGTTTTGAGCCAATAAGCCACACCCTAGCAACGCCCTGCCAACCAAAAACACTTTTTGTTTCAGAAAAAAAAAAAAATGTAATAATCTTTATGTAGTTGACCGGATGCAGGGTAATTTGACTTTCACAGACTTCCCAACTCACTGCCTGTTCGGGGTTCGAGTCTGGGCCCACCGCTGATAACAGATAACTGATGGGCGGCACTGATACAAAATGTCAGCGAAAGGACACTTGAACACTCTCTCAAACTCACACACACACACACATCCCCGGCCTTCCATCTCATACATACACACTTGTAGAAGGCGACACTTACACAAACCTGTCTACAAACACACACACACACACACACACACACACA
>NW_015662004.1:1929948-1932419 GCF_001515625.1 Sinocyclocheilus rhinocerous | reverse complement strand
ATGATCACCCCCGCTGTGACACTAACTTGAAGCACTCGATCAGCACACACACACACACACACTGTCTCTCTCTCTCTCTCTCTCTCTTTCTCTGTGGGTGAAAACAATTGCAGGCCTAGCTGGTGACTTTGATGAATGACATGTCCCTTTGGGGAGCAGTTTCTCCATCTGTTTATCCCCCCTTCTGTTGCCCCCCTCCCTAAACTCACTCACACACATGTGCAGAAACACACAGCACACTCCGTGCAGGAGTATTTAAGACTGCCACTGGCTCCGTCATGCACCTGTAAGCACTCTTGCATGCACAAGACATCTTCTTTTTCAAGCACCTAGAGTCTCGTTGTTGTATGTTGTTTCTGTTAGTATTTGTTGGCTATAGATTTATTTTTTTTTTGATGAAAATGGTTGGTTACCTTAAAAAGTAGTCATCTGGTCAGACTTAAGGTTAATATGAATTTGCAGTTCGCAACCCATTCTACTTCCGTAATGTTATATGTTTTTAAACAAAGATATTAAATGATAAAAAATGACATAACTTGATTTTATCAATCCAGAATTGGATTGAAGCTGAAAAAATATATATACCAAAATATTACCAAAATTTAGTGTTTTATGGTGCAAACTACTACTTGGTAAGCTAATTCAAGCATTGCCACTCAAAATATTCTACATAAACCAGTCAGGAGCTGGTCACTTGTGTTGCACTCTGACTGGAGGGGTTAACTGTGTGTGTGTGTGTGTGTGTGTGTGTAGGAAAAGAGCTAGGATAAATAAAACATGGAGATCTGTTTAGTGACATATGGGCCAGTGCATTCCGTCTCCTGCATCCTAATGAACGCTAAGCCTTTCAAACGGTGTGAGACCAAAGCTTTGTGCTGCCAGGAATATATAGATATCAGCAAGAGCCAGTGAGCCTTTACGTTTAGCTAAACCTGTGATTCACGTGAACGTGTGTGAATAGCAACTACAAACTTAATTTTGCACTTTTGTTAGGTTTGTAAAATGTCGTTAAGGAGTCATGTGTTAACATGCACATCTTGAAGTGGCACAGTCGTGCGGATTTAACATATGGCAGTCAATTGACAAGTCAGCTGAAAAAAAATCCACAGCTGAACACAAATTAAGCTCGTAATTTGCAAATAGTTTTTTTTTTTTTGGTGTCAGAGAGAATGAGAGTGAGAGAGAGAAAACTTCTCACAGTCTCAATGTCATTAGCACATCTGTGACTTTTTGACATCTTTTTTTGATCTCTGACACAGGTGACATCTGTACAGTCTCAGCAGATTGTCTTAACCCACACGCACACACACACACACGTGCACACACACGCGCACACACACACACACGCGCACACACACGCACACACACACACACACACACAGATCTCCATCTGCCCCCAGGAGCATAGGTGGGTGGTTTTTTTTTTTTTTTGGATCACAGAGTGATCTGCCTGTCTTCAAACACACTAGGAGGAGACGTCTCAATAGCTCTTCATTATTGCAGGCAGAGAAAAACGCACAGGCTCAGGGACTGAGAGAGTTAGAGCACAGGAGAAGATCTTCAAGTGTTTATTTCTGCTGCTCTTCTGATAAAGACAAGGCTGGCCGCTCTCTCTCTGATGGCTTCCCAGTACTTCTCCCGCACTTCCTGCATTGATCTACTGAAGCGAATGGACGGGAAAGGATGAGATGTGTTTTCATGTTTGTTTTGTCTTTAAACAGTTTGTCCTCACTTATCACTACACACATTTCTTCCAAAGATGAAGGAGGCTGAAATATTACCTGGTATCAAGCCAGAGGTGAAAAAATAAACACTAATAAAAAAATGTTACATTTGCACTGAGACTATTTAGTTTTCTTGACAAAAACGACTATGGTAAACTGTTAAAATAGCAGTTACAACACTACAACTACAATAAAACCCTGTAGAATGTAGAGTTTGTAGTAAAGTGATGAATTTGTAGTATTTGTAAAGTAACCACAGATTTTTATGAAAATCAATCATGGGTTTACCTCAACAATTCTAGTGTAACTTGTGTATTTGCACTAGGGCTGGGCGATATGGCCCAAAAATTATCACGATAATTTTTTTTTTCATATCAGTCGATATCGATAATTATCACGATAAATGTCAAATTTGATTTCTTTCAAGGTTAAAGGCAGATTTTTTGCTCCAATGTGAAAGTTGCAAAAACCAGACAGTTAATTGTGGTTTTAAACTATTCTTTATGGTCAGAACATGACAAACACTTTGTTTTTGAATTCTTTACACTTTTCCAGTCATTTTTCCTTAACAAAATAAATATCTTAATAGAAAACAATTATTTCTTAGTTCTGCATGTTCTAATAAGTAATATTGTTTCAAATCAAGAAACAGGTTTGTGTTGCCTGATAATATTAATAATCTAACATTTTTTTGTCTCTTAGAAATATACATTTGATAGTAGCTTGAGTTAGGATGCAATTTGCATA
>NW_015662004.1:1923799-1929938 GCF_001515625.1 Sinocyclocheilus rhinocerous | reverse complement strand
TATAGCTTAATCACAAAAAGTACTGTAATTATATTCCATTACTCCTCCTTCAATACACTGATTTAATACATGACTGTCTACAAACCGTTGTTCATGTGAACTCAAAGACAGTGATCCTGAATAGGGAACCCCCCCCCCAAAAAACAACAACAAGTGGGCTCCCCCAAAGTCCACGGTATAGTTCGAACACTGAGTAAATCTATGGTAAATGATGGCGATTTGTAGATTAAAAAGCCTTCTGACTATCATTGCGCACAGTGTTTCTCCTGTTTGTCAGCGCTGTTTCATCTGGCTGTAAACAGCTATTTGTGTTCTTCACTGAATTCAAGAGCTTCACACTAGATCTGACAGCGCTGTTTAGTGTTCGCGTGAGCGATACTCATCAGCGAGTAACTGCTCTAATGAAGCTCGCGTCGTGCCGCCGTTTGAACTTTGAGCCGAGCGGATAAAATCTCCGAGTGGCACGCTTCAAATGACTAGCGCTTTTTCATTCCGCCTTTGCCGCATACACATTATTTCGAACATTTATCGAACTCTTGTTATCGTTTATCGAGGAAATTTATACCGCGCGATAATTATCGTTATCGATTTATCCCTAGCCCAGCCCTAACTAAAACCACAGACCTTAACTAAAGTTAACTACAGGAACAAGAGTTTAACTGTGGTATTTGTTGTAAAATCACAGTAACCTCAAGTAAAACAGTTTTAATGGAAATTAAGTAGGTTTTACTACAGGAAAAATAGTTCAAACGTTGTATTCGCTGCAAAATCATAAGTAAAATCCTCCTTTATGAAAGTTTTGTTACAAGAACCATTGTGTAACTATTGATCCATAATGTCCATGGATCCATATGTGTACTCCAAAAATGCTACGAGTATTTTAGGTTTAGTAACTTGGTACTTAGTTGAACACTATGTTCAAAAAAGAGAAATTAAACCAAATGAACTACAGGAACAATTTTGGCAGAAACTGTGCTTCAAGCGCGGATTAGCTATTAAACACATCAGCGAACATTACCCTCTTCAAAGTTTCACATACACGGATATCTTTATTGAAGAATTAATAGCTATTGAGACGTCCACCTACAGAACTTAAGCGACATGATACTCATCTGTCTGTTTGTCAGCCGCTGGCCTCCTTATTAAGCAGCGTTAACTCTATAATTAGCCACTTAATTAGCAAAGGGGACTTGATTGACAGTTTGGAGCCAATTACTCACGTTCAGGACGAACGTCTAAGCGTATGTGTGTTGTTCAAGTGTGCTAGCGCCCGCCGGCGACACATTAAGACCCACCTTAAGATCAACTCGTATGCCAAAACCTCTTATGTTAGCAGAAGTCAATCTGTGTGTGTCAGAGACTACAAAAGTGGGATTAGTTCTGGGGAATGATACACATTTGTTAATCCCAAATAAATGATGTCGTCTTTTATAAAGCCTTGGAATGACAAATTTCAGTCAGATGCCTCAGTATGAAATATTGTACAAGTAGAATCCTTGTTGATACTGGTGTTGTCTGAAAACTTCTTTGCAATAAAGCAATTCCTTGATAATTGTAGTAATTACTGATTTCTGAAACGGGATTGAATGACTGGTCATAGTTTAGGATGCACCATATAGTAAGTGTGTGTATGTATATATATATATATAATTTTTTTTTTTTAATTTTTAAAAAACATTTTTAAATTTTTTTTGTACATTTATTTGTTTTTTCAAGGCTGCATTTTTTAAAAGAATACAGTAAAAGCTATAACATTGTGAAATATTATTACAATTTAAAGGACTATTTTCAATTTGAATATATTTTAATATGTACTTTATTGCTGTGATCAAAGCCGAATTTTCAGCATCATTACTCCAGTCTGCAGTGTCACATTCTATTAACCACATCTGCTGCTCAATAAACATTACTGATTATTATCAATGTTAAAAATGTTGACATTAATATTTTTTTTATGTTTTTGTGGAAACTATAAATTAATAGTTTTATTCCGCAAAGACACATTGCATTGATCAAAAGTGAATTGAAAAAACAAAGTTACAAAAAATATTTATATTTCAAATAAATGCTGTTCTTTGAATGTTCTACTCATCAAAGAATCCTGAGAAGAATGGCATGTCCACAAAATTTTTAAGCAGCAGAAACAGTTTTCAACATAGATAATGATAAAAACCAATAATAATTTATAATAACTGAGCATCAGTATGCTAGATTTTGAATTAGTATATTACAATTCTGAAGAATCATGTGATACAGAAGACTTGAGTATTGATACTGAAAATTCAGTTTTGCCATCATAGCAATAAATCAGATTTTCAAAAAGTTTAAAATAGTACTTTTTTTAAACATACAGTCAAACCAAAATTTATTCAGACACCTTCAACATTTCACACATTATCACAGTTTATTCGCTGTAGTTTAGAAAATGGTAATAAAATATGACAAGAACTCAGAGTTAAACTGTGTCAGAACAAATTCATCTTGATAATGTCAGATAACAATTAAGCAAAACATGGTCAGGTCAAAGTGTCTGAATAATTTTTGGTCCCAAATTTGTGGGTATAAAATATCACAGTTTACTTTATTTTGTTATCCTCACTTACATAAATCAATTATAGTGTCCTGCACCCACTAGTAAAAAAAATATCAAAAATGATATGTGGTATCTGAATAATTTTTGGTTTGACTGTATAAATTGTACAGATATTTCATAATATTAGAGTTTTTGATACTTGGTGAGCATGAGACTTCTTTCAAATGGTATGTGTGTGTGTGTGTGTGTGTATATATATATGTATATAATGTCAACGTCATTATTGTTATTTTTTCTTCAAGTGCTAATAAAATATTAATAAGCAGTAAGCAGAAAATCAAGCGTTAAGAGCTTGTATGAATAATCTGTCCATGTTAATTACCCATCAGGGCACCTGCAGCTAAATGAGCTCATGCTTACCAGAAATAGTTACAGTTCTCCATGTGAAGGGCATCTCACACACACACACACACACACACACACACACACACGCTCTGGACACCTAATACAGAATTTCATTATAAACACACACAGATACACACACACTCAAACAAAAAAGGGCAAAAAAACAAAGAGTCTCAGCATCCCACAGCGAGCTTTATTAATTTTGACAGTGCTGTATGTAAATGCCTATTTTAGTGCTTACGCTGCTAGTTAGCAGGTATCGGCCACGCTGACACTTCTTCCCCTTGAAAGAAAAAAAAAAGAGAGAACGTCGATATCACATCGATAAAGTCACGCTAATTTTTGCATGCCGTCCTCGAGTTTGCCCTCATCTGCACATTTTTTTAAACTTAACATCAAAGTTCAAGATCTGACTTCGTTAATCTAGTATTAAAATGAATAAAAGGGTGACCTTGTCCAAATTAATAAGTGAGTGGCGAAACACGCTTTCAACGTTCAGAAAGGTTACACAAAGGTTAGCCTTCACCAGCATGCCGAGGGAGACGTGGAGAGACAGATGCTCACCGTTTTCTGTTTCACGCAGACTCTTGAACTTGTTTTATTTGAGAGACATGGGAGCTCATCCTTTCTTGCTTTTGTTGTGTAGCGTATAGAGACAAACATCTCATGGTACATAAGACATGTCTTAGCATGAAGTGGTAAAGGAGAGATTGGGTTGTGTCTTGAGTTGTGATCAAGACACTGTAGACCGTTTGTTGACAGACAGGCTCTGCTCTACTGCTCTTTAGTCACCCTCAAAACGAACACCTATAATCCCTTAGTGGGCTGCTTTACTGAACTACAGTCTGTACTAAGAACCTGTTTTTATTGGTAAGCATAAAACTAAAATGATGGGAAAATTTTTTTGTTAAAGCTGAAAAAAAAAACTACATTTTGCCTTGGCAACTAACTAAAAATATGTATTAGTTCAAGTGCCAGAATTACTAAAACTAAACTAGCAAAATAAAGTTAAATAGAATTTTTTTTATAATAAAATAACAAAAGCATGCAATAAAATTACTAAAACTTAAACTAAAATTAAGAAAGAACTGAAAATATAAAAATAAAACGAATTCAAAATATTTTTATTTATTGGTTTAATTGTGTGGGACCAGTTATTTATTTGAATAATTATTATTAATTTTGATATAATAAGTTGATTATTATTATTATTATTATTATTAATTATATTTGTACACTACCTTTTTCACAGTTTCCCTAGTACCAGTTATTATAAAATATGCAGACAAATATAGCACAAAAAAAACTGACATATAATAAATTATATTATTTCATATATGTGACCCTGGAGCACAAAACCAGTCTTAAGTCGCTGGGGGTATATTTGTAGCAATAGCCAAAAATACATTGTATGGGTCAAAATTATTGCTTTTTCTTTTATGCCAAAAATCATTAGGATATTAAGCAAAGATCATGTTCCATGAAGATATGTTGTAAATTTCCTACCGTAAATATATCAAAACTTAATTTTTGATTAGTAATATGCATTGCTAAGAACTTCATTTGGACAACTTTAAAGGTGATTTTCTCAATATTTAAATTTTTTTGCACCCTCAGATTCCAGATATTCAAATAGTTGTATCTCAGCCAAATATTTTCCAATCCTAACAAACCATACACCAATGGAAAGCTTATTTATTCAACTTTCAGATGAAGCATAAATCTCAATTTCGAAAAATTGACCCTTATGACTGGTTTTGTGCTCCAGGGTCACATATGTCATGTATATTTTCTCAATTTGCTTGCAGCTGCCAATTTCAGACCCAATCATCCAGCCCTTCTACATGTTCATGTCATAGAATAAGACACAGCCCTATCCTGTGAGAGCCTTCCCATCATGCAGATCAGGAGCACAGAAAAAGCCGTACTAAAGATGTTAATGTTCGTGTGCATTTGAGAGCGAGAGTAAAGGCAGCTCAACAGGTGCAGTGAGATACTGCATCAGCCTTTTCCTTCCACCTTCCTACTTATCTCTCTTTCTGTCTCTCTAGTTCTCTTTTCTCTGGCTTTCTCCGGCCACTGGAGTGGATCAGTCAAATTATCGAGTGGCAAAACTAATTCGGCGCCCAGGGGGCGGCAGATCTGCCACTTCCCATCAGACCCTCCGCCAGTCAGCGCCCAACTGTTTTCATTTGGGTCCTCTTGTTTCATTTATTATGGCTATTGGAGCTAATCCTACGAGCAAACCCCCAGCCGGCCCGCCTGTCACTATTGCTTCGGCTCTTGGATGCACCTTGCCTTCAGTGGGAGGGCTGCTCCAGTACTAGTATGATGGAAGTGAGCTTTCTCAGATGGAGACAGAAAAAGCAGGAAGGAGATCTCATCAATCATATTAAACTCATTTGGACAGGCTCGAAGCCACCCACTTTCTCTCTCTCTATGTCACGCCTCTTGAAGATGGTTACAGTTGCTCTGTCGTTTCCTTTTCTGTACTTGAGTCAAACAGGAACCACCCAGTCTTAGAGAGAGAGAGAAAAAAATTTTCTTTTATGGTTTGAGACTTTTAATGTGTTACATCTTCACACATTTTTATACAATATCCGAGTTATGCACATTAGAAGGTAAGTTAAAGCTAGTAAATTAATCTAAATTTAAATAATTTTAATTTTATCACTTAAGTAATGCACACTGTAAATGATTTTTCAAAGTTATAAATAAAACATTATTGAATTATGTTTTACAAGAAAATACCATTACCGTCTATTTGTAATTATTTGTAAAATTTTCTAGCAGTTGGCACATTCTATACTAGCATTGAAGGATCTATATTTCTTGTATTTGTAAAATATATACATATTTATTTGTAAAATGTCTACATAAAATGGATACATTTTTTATTATTGAAAAAAAGTACAATTATATTAGATATTTTAATATATGAATCCTGAGGCTATACAAGATATTCCCCTTAGTTATAAAATTGATGTCATTTATAAAAATATCTAAACATATTTTGTACAATATATACATACATTCGATATTAGTTAGGCCTATATAAATATATAAGCATATACTGTATATATCTAAGCACATAAGTACACATTTAAAGAAAAAAAAACAGTAAAAATAATATATAATTTATTTTAATGTATGAATTCTGTATATATATATATATATATATATATACATACAATGAACAAA
>NW_015662004.1:1897924-1915981 GCF_001515625.1 Sinocyclocheilus rhinocerous | reverse complement strand
TATAACTGATTAATTATAGTCTAAATAAAGAAATGTCTTTATGTGTGTGTGTGTGTGTGTGTGTGTGTGTGTGCGCGCGTGCTTGTGTGTGTGTGCGTGTGTGTATGTGTGCATGTGGGTGTTCTGTGTGAGTGTGTGGAGGAGGGTGCTTTCAACCTAGATATAGTTATTGCTGCAGGCTTTGGTAGCTATATATTGAAACGTCCCCTCTAGTTCACATGCCAGACACAAAGAGCATCCAAGGGGGGAATATTCAATTAGACACAACATCCACATCACAAATCCTGGTCTAATTTTAATCTCAGTTTCTGTGCTTTCATTTTCTACACATCAGAAGGCAAGTTTATCTCATGATTTATTGTCACCTGAACCCTGAGGATGAACTCTACAAATCGCAACTGCCTTTGTATGACATTTTTCTATTATTTGCAGTCAGGGTGGCTGAAATATACTGAACAAAATTATAAACGCAACACTTTTGTTTTTGCCCCCATTTTTCATGAGCTGAACTCAAAGATCTAAGACTTTTTCTATGTACACAAAAGGCCTATTTCTCTCAAATATTGTTCACAAATCTGTCTAAATCTGTGTTAGTGAGCACTTCTCCTTTGCCGAGATAATCCATCCACCTCACAGGTGTGGCATATCAAGATGCTGATTAGACAGCATGATTATTGCACAGGTGTGCCTTAGGCTGGCCACAATAAAAGGCCACTCTAAAATGTGCAGTTTTACTGTATTGGGGGGTCCGGGGGGGTCCGAAAACCAGTCAGTATCTGGTGTGACCACCATTTGCCTCACGCAGTGCAACACATCTCCTTCGCATAGAGTTGATCAGGTTGTTGATTGTGGCCTGTGGAATGTTGGTCCACTCCTCTTCAATGGCTGTGCGAAGTTGCTGGATATTGGCAGGAACTGGAACACGCTGTCGTATACGCCGATCCAGAGCATCCCAAACATGCTCAATGGGTGACATGTCCGGTGAGTATGCTGGCCATGCAAGAACTGGGATGTTTTCAGCTTCCAGGAATTGTGTACAGATCCTTGCAACATGGGGCCGTGCATTATCATGCTGCAACATGAGGTGATGGTCGTGGATGAATGGCACAACAATGGGCCTCAGGATCTCGTCACGGTATCTCTGTGCATTCAAAATGCCATCAATAAAATGCAGCTGTGTTCGTTGTCCATAACATACGCCTGCCCATACCATAACCCCACCGCCACCATGGGCCACTCGATCCACAACGTTGACATCAGCAAACCGCTCACCCACACGACGCCATACACGCTGTCTGCCATCTGCCCTGTACAGTGAAAACCGGGATTCATCCGTGAAGAGAACACCTCTCCAAAGTGCCAGACGCCATCGAATGTGAGCATTTGCCCACTCAAGTCGGTTACGACGACGAACTGCAGTCAGGTCGAGACCCCGATGAGGACGACGAGCATGCAGATGAGCTTCCCTGAGACGGTTTCTGACAGTTTGTGCAGAAATTATTTGGTTATGCAAACCGGTTGTTGCAGCAGCTGTCTGGGTGGCTGGTCTCAGACGATCTTGGAGGTGAAGATGCTGGATGTGGAGGTCCTGGGCTGGTGTGGTTACACGTGGTCTGCGGTTGTGAGGCCGGTTGGATGTACTGCCAAATTCTCTGAAACGCCTTTGGAGATGGCTTATGGTAGAGAAATTAACATTCAATTCACGGGCAACAGCTCTGGTGGACATTCCTGCAGTCAGTATGCCAATTGCACGCTCCCTCAAAACTTGCATGTCTGTGGCATTGTGCTGTGTGATAAAACTGCAGATTTTAAAGTGGCCTTTTATTGTGGCCAGTCTAAGGCACACCTGTGCAATAATCATGTTGTCTAATCAGCATCTTGATATGCCTCACCTGTGAGGTGGATGGATTATCTTGGCAAAGGAGAAGTGCTCACTAACACAGATTTAGACAGATTTGTGAACAATATTTGAGAGAAATAGGCCTTTTGTGTACATAGAAAAAGTCTTAGATCTTTGAGTTCAGCTCATGAAAAATGGGGGCAAAAACAAAAGTGTTGCGTTTATAATTTTGTTCAGTGTATATATATATATATATATACACACATAGCAAAGTATACATTTGGAGGGGGACAAATATATTTATTATATTTAATATATTATGTATCAATTCTGACACTATACACAATTGAAAACTCCAGGAAACAGAAGTTTGCCATATCTTTGGTTTTTAATCTAAAACTCACTCTTGTGTTGCAGGAATTTATTGATTATAATCACTACAGCTTCTCATGCATTTCCATGAACTACAATAGATGCTCAACAACCATAATCTCAAAATAATTCCCTTCGCTAATACATATTTATATAAAAAGTGTAGTTTTCTTGATTAGGCCATCAAAAAGCTTTGACCACAGAGAGAGAGAGAGAGAGAGAGAGAGAGAGAGAGAGAGGGAGAAGTGATTGACTCTACTTCACCACAGGGCAACAGTTAAAAAGAGGTTAAGGTTAAGGGTTTATGCTACTCAAGCTAAACCGTTGTTTGTTAGAGTCTGGACTCTCTGGGTTTGCTGTCTTGCAGGAAAATAAACGCTTGGGGGTCTGAAGAGAGAATTGGGTGGTCTGTCTTTAATGGCCCAGCTTCAGTCTTCCTTTGAAATGTGAGGGAGGTCAAACCTCTGCGCCTCTGCAATTAACCATGTTAACGAGGCTAAGCCATTAGCGCTAGCACCAAATTTTGGATGTTAAGCGAATAAGCACTTCACTGTTATAAAGACATAGGTGTTGTGTATTTATTTGCTTATTCCGCACTAAATTACACTAAAAGTTAGTACGTATAAAGTCTGCATTCAAAACCTTTTTGCATTTAATGTAGCATGTTTTTGTTTTTAGCATATAGCATGAGGGCAAAACTCAAAACTGATGCAAACTGTTTTCTCTAACTAAATTTGGACTACATATTCCATCACTTCCAAACTCAAATCATGCGGCTTGTGGAGGAGAGGTTTGCTATTACTTTTCTAAGAGAAACTGACATACGAGTTTTTCTGCCAGACGAAAAACACCCTAGCAACCACACAGCAATGTGCTAAAAACCACTCAGAACCTTTTAGCGCTTACATTTCCTTCAGAAAATGTAAAACTAAGTATTACAGCTGCGCAGTCATTTAATAAAACTTTAATGAAATCCCACCTCAAATTTCCACTTAAATGCAATTGGTTCTGCAAATGCAGCAAATTATAACACCTATTTAGTTTTCTCTCTCTTTTGCTTTGTTTGATGCCTGCGGCTGCATCTTCACTAATCTAGATCAACAACATTTAGAAGAGCATGCGCATACACATACATACTGTACACGCTAAAATTGCAGCCGGTCTGAAGATGTTTGTGAGGATGTTTTCAGGTACGGTGCCCGAGGGTTTACAGCAGCTCAGTTTCACACTAATCAACACGATCCTTTACATCTACACATTTAAACAAGGTTTTACACTTTCCACCGCTCTATTTGTGCAACGCTTCCCTGAAGAAGCAAACGTTTGGAAATTTACCAGGTTTTATGAACTAATAAACCTAACTATAGTTTACATTACCACTCCTCCAGACTGCACTAAACCGGTTTGTTTGAACAGGAGCAGGAAAGTTGATGTGGACTTTGATCATCATTATTAATAATAATATGAGATGAAGTGCTGTTTCTCAGAAACAGTCTGGGCAGTCAGTTGTGAAAAGTGGACCTTGATATTATTTTTGTTCTGTGAGTTTTATCGTATCCTTATCAAATGCTCTGCACAGATCACATAACCATGGTTAATGTGTGGTCAATAAAAACCTGCAGACACAGAGCACCGTCAAATTAAGTTATCTGTCACAAATTGCAGCTTTTATACCTTTGAATGTCATAATTAATATTTTACATTGACTTCAACTTTACCTTTTAACTTATTAAGACTTGATTGTTATTATTATTATTATTATTATTATTATTATATATTTCACGCAAGGGATAATTCATTCAAAAATGCAAATTCTGTCATTATCTGCTCCAAACCCATATGACTTTCTTACTTCCATGAAAGAGAATATTTTGCATAATGTTCAAGCTGCTCTTTTCTGTATAATGAAAGCATAAAACATGACAAAAAGCACCAGTGTTAATTTTCATAATGAATTTTTAGTAATTTTGTGCTTTTGTTTAGTAATTTAGTGCTTTTTTATTTTTCTCTTTTTTAATATATATATATATATATATTATACTTCTATATATTTTACTGTCCGTTTAGATTTAATTTATTTTTAGTTTAAGTTTTAGTTCAATTTTAGGTTTTATTTATTTCCATTTAATAATTTTTGCGCTTATTTAACTAACTTATTTTAGGTCATTACCAAGGCAGCATTTCTAATTTGTTAATTTGTTTTTTCATCTAATATTCATATTTTATTTTTATTTGAGCTTTATTTTAATAAAAATGACAATAATAATTAACGATAATACCCCTGCCATAAATATACTTAAGAACCGAAATAACTAATTCCATTTTCAGTCAATATATTTTTGTGCACTAATTTTAAATATGTGCAAATGTGAATTGAGAACTGTAGTACAGGGAAGAAATTTAGTAAATAATAACTACAATTTTGGACTGTTCCTCACACAAAGCTATCATATTACTTCAGAAGACTTGCATTAAAGTACCAGACTCACATGGACTACTTTTATTGTGCTTCTGTGTCATTTTGGGAGCTTAAAAGTCCCAGTTCCCATTTATTTTCATTATATGGAAAGGAGCAGCTTGAACACTCTGCAAAAAATCTCCTTTTATGTTCCACAGAAGAAAGAAAGGCACACTTTGGAAGGACGTGAGAGTAAGAATGGCTGTCCCAGACAATTAAAATCCATATTCTGAGAATGCTTTGGGCTGTTTTGGATGGAGGGAATGGATGATGGTAAGAAAAGAGTGTATGTAAAGATCGAAATAGAGGAGTATGTGAGCCAAAGACACAGCGCGAGAGAGAAAGAGGAGGTTGGAAAAGTGCTCTCCACTCACTTTCTGCCCAGTGAGCAGTGCCTTGTTACACTTTGAACACTTGGCCCTTTTATTTCTGCTAAGTCGTGAGATTCTGAGTCGGCCAGTGAAGACTCTAGTGGCTCTTTCCATGAAACATTAACGAGTTCCTGGGGTTAAAGGGATGCCTCGAAATCACTGCTGATTGCAGCTTGTGTGTATATGAGTGTGCGATCGCATGTATGTGTGCGTATGCGAACATTACGGGCAGAAATTCATATACGGCATTGATTGAAAAACATAAAGGGTTGGGCAAAGGTGTGCGCATACAGATAAATCCACACGCTGCATTGGGTTGTGAGATGTTTTAGCATCCTGATCATTGTGCGTACACACATTTCTCTCCATAGGCAGTCTGACTGCAGGACACAGGGTTATTAATCTACGCTGCCTCTGCCACCCACCACCCCGCGCTCCTCCAGGGCGACTGTTGATGACACGTACAGATCATGACGCCCACGAGCCAATCACAGATCTCATCCTCAGTGCTTCACAATCCTGCTGCAGTCGGCACTGCCCACTCTACACACTCCACATTCACACGTGTTTCTTCTCTAGAGTACATAAAACACAACCCGATGGAAAGATTTGTATCTCTTACCAAACAGAGAGCCTGCAGTCGAAGTTAAAGGTGAATGTATTCTTAAATAGAAATACTGTAAGTTGCAGTTTATACATATGCTTTTTTTCATCCAGACTAATGTATGGACACATGCGTTTTGCTGAGTACTGGTGTGGATTTAGGGGCAGTTTGTTTAGTTTTTGATTTTTGTTTTTTTGGCCAGACCCATTTTAAAAAACACATCACAACAACACAATTTTTCAAATGTATCCATTAAGATTTTTAATAATAATAATAATAATAATAATATATATATATAATCATCAAAATGCCTGTAGTCTTCAAATCTTAAACTATTAGCATTAAAAATATTAAACTTAACATTTTAGGCTTTATTTTAAAAAGAAAAGAAAAAAATTTAGTATTTTAAAAATATATTTCATATTTTAAATACCTTTTGTATGACAACTCAACTGAACTTTTCCATGTCAACTCAAAAAAGTATGATAATAATTAACAATAATACCCCTACCAAATATACTTCAAAATATGTGTTTTTGTGCACTCATTTTAAATACGTGCAAGTGTGAATTGAGAACTGTTGTGCAGGGAAGATTTTTAGCAAGTAACAACCTACATTTTGGACTGTCCCTCACACAAAGCTGTCATATGACTTCAGAAGACTTGCAAAACAAAACTAAAAACACAAAACAGTTTTTTCAAATGTATAAATCAAGTTTTTTTGTCATCAAAAATGTCTGTAGTCCCATGCTTATAATAAAGAAAAACATCTCATTAAATTATCATTAGAAATATTAAACATAACATTAGGGTTTATTTAAAAAAAAGTAGTATTTAAAAGTAAAGTAAAATTTAGTATTTTAAAATATTATATATTACTATATTTGATATTTTAAAGGGGTCATATGATGCGATTTCAAGTTTTCCTTTCTCTTTGGAGTGTTACAAGCTGATTGTGCATAGATAAGATCCCTGAAGTTGCAAAGACTACAGTCTCAAAACCAAAGAGATATTCTTTATCAAAGTTAAGACTCTGCCACGCCCCCTTAGGCTTTGTAGAAAACGAAGCGTTTGAGAGAGGCGGGGCATAGAGGACCTACAATAATGTACAGTATTTGAAAAATAATGTGTTTTTTGAACATTAAAGCATGTCAACATATTCTGTTACACCAAATGCACAAAATAATGATCTTTAAAAAAGCATCATATGACCCCTTTAAATAGCTTTTGTATATCAACTCAGATGTCAACAGATTATTATTAAATACCTACTTCTACTACTACTACAAACGTATTTTGCAGTTTGGGATAATATTTTATTATTTATTTAACAAAAGAAAAGAAACAATCATTTTAAAAAATCATATTAATAACTTGTTTTGTATGTAAAACCATAAAACAGCATGTTATATCAGATAGAGAACCCTTGTAGACCTTTGTAGACCTGTATGGTTGAGTGTCAGAGTCAGTGAGTCTCTACCAATTATCAGTTAGTTTGAGCTATTTATAACATGGTTAGTTCAGGTTATCAAATCATAAAACTGAAACAAACCCTCCTTTTATGATATAAAATTTATAAAATAAAATATATATAAAAAAATTACATTTAAAAATATTTTTGAAAACGTTTTTTTTAAAAATATATTTATAGCACTGCACTGACATCAGATTAGCATGAAATGTCATCTCTAGACCGCTATTAGTGCATTAAGTGAGTAACTTTTGGTCCGTAAATTTTAGCACATAATAGAAATATGCAAAGTGTGTGACACAGCACTAGAAACTAGATGTGGGCCTTGCACAAATAATAAAAACAAATAAATAAATAAAGAAGTGATTACTACAGCAGGGAGTTAATTAACGGCTTATTTCTGTTTGATAGGAGAATAATGCGCTGTAATTTTACCTTGATGCAATATAAAACTGCAAGCTGCCACTGCTGCACTGGATAATTAACACCTGTGTCTAGTGGCCACTAGGACCTCAGCACCTATTAATGCCATAGAAACACAATACTACAATTAAAGGCACTGCTATTAGACATTAAACTGGGTTGGTATATAGTGGGTGGTAAATTTGTCCACTTTTACCTTTAATTGCCTCAGAAATTACGAGGAGGGATTATATTAATGTTTTTTAACGTAATGTCGAGGAAATGAAGAGTGCTGAGGGATAATGTTATGGCCCAATTTGTCTGTTTTGTCGGCACTTTTATGCCGAAGAGAAAAAAAAACACTGTATCTTGGACGGTATCCCTCTGAGCATCCAGAGGTCAAATTAGCATGTAAAACACATCATCATATTAAGTCATCTCCTCATAATGTCTGTGGAGTTTTGCAGATACCCACAAAGACTAAATTAGACATCTCTCTCCTGTATTTCATGTCACATCAGAGCCATACCCCAATTTGCATACTAGATTGGAAATGCATCTCAAATCAAAGCAAATCCAGAGATCCTGGATGATTTCGGTAGAACATTTCGAAGTTTGCATCCAATGCTTTATAATACCCACAACCACTTGAAATATAGGAAATGTGCTAGTTTTTGAACCTGAAAGTAAAGTAAATTGATTGAAAATTATTAAAAAGTAAAAAAAAAGGTATTCATACCATTTGGGTCAGTAAGAAATTAGGTTTTTGAAAAAAGTCTTCTTACGTTCACCATATTTATGTATTTAATTAATGAAAAATACAGTCAAAACAGTAATATTGTGAAATATATTTAAATACACTTCTAAGTAGTGTTGTTTTTGGCGGCCTGTTTTAATTTTAGTTTTAGTCTAGTCTTTGTGTGAAACTGTCATTTTAGTTTTTATTAGTTTTAGTCACGTTCATACTCTTTTTAGTCTAGTCAAGTTTTAGTCAACTAAAAGTCTGAGCATTTTAGTCTAGTTTTAGTCGACGAAAACTGATGACATTTAGTCTAGTTACAGCACAGTAGGGCTATTGCAGACAGAAACAATACTGTACTACAGAGATGTTTCCTGTCAGCTTGATTTCTGAGTGGACTTTGCTGTTCCAATGAGCATGAACGGTATACGAGTGGATCACTCACATCGGCCATGAGCGACTGAGCGGAGCGCACACGCATATAGCGGGATGATACACACACACACATAGAGCGGGATAACACGCAGAGCGTCACACCACGTGAAAGTGAATCCTGAGCTGTGAATTAATTTTCGGCAGCCGGAATTTCAGTGCATCTCTAATTATTGGCGACATTAGAAATGGATATTATATAATAGCTGCTCTCGACAGGCGCGGCACCCCGGTTGGGAAACACTGTTCTAAATAATGCCGCGAGTGGGGCTTGAGGAAGTGACGTCGCCTGCGTCTGCGCAGTGTGACCTGATGCAGCCCCTGAAGCGAGACACAGGAAACAGAAATACTGCAAAATAATAATAATAACGCGACTAAACGAGACGAAATAACGTTATAACATTTCGTTTCGTCTCGTTTTGGTCAACGAAAATGAAGAGACATTTTAGCATAGTTTTTATTTTGTAAACCACATTTAGTCTCGTTTTTATTCGTCAACAATATTGCATTATACATTTAATTATAGTCATCGTCACATGACCAGCATTTACGTTGCTCGTTTTCGTCACGTGATAAAGGTTCGTTGACGACGATATTTAGTCATAATTTTCGTTGACGAAAGCAACACTACTTCTAAGTAAGCTTCCTGGTCTCTGTTTTAATAATTTAAATCTAGGGATGCACAACCGCTATCTTAGAGTAAACAGTAATAGCACGTGCAGCGGCAGCAGTGGCAGCCTCCCCCGGGTCCTAATGTCCGCTCAGTAAGGAGCTTTAATTCCGTAGGGAGCGCTGTTGGCCTACTTCTAATAAAATGAAAGCAAAATACACAAATAATATTTAGACTGTGTTTCTGATTAAATAAAGCAGTAAATAATGCCATAAAGTCATGAGTATGTTTTGATTTTGAAAGGTCAGAAGCTATAGCTTACATGAACAAAAAATAAATAAATCACAAATATGACACTTAAATTAAATAATTTTATATATACTGATTTATTCATTAATGTGTAATATGTTATATTTTTTTAAACAAATTATGAGCTCTAAAAAATTTTCCGAATTTTTATCTTTTGCTTTAGACCATTTACAAATGTTAAATCATAAAATAAAATGTTAAGGTATTATTTTCTTTCTGAAAAAAAATGCAGTGATTAATATATAGTTTATTTATAGTTATTTTCAAATCTTCAATGTACTGTAATTATAAAAGAACTTTATTATTGTTCATTTAATTCTAACAAATAAATTCTTGTTAAAAACGAACCAAAATTAAAAATAATTATATATCGGTATCGGCTATCGGCCAAAATGAGTTGAAAATTATCGGCACATTGGTTATCGGCAAAAATCCAATATCATGCATCCCTATTCAAATCATATTTATTTTATATATTAAGTAAATTTTCAAACCAATTGATTTAATTCGAAAATAAAGTGGTGTTTTAAAGTTGTTCTCCAATTTTCCCATAGCTGAGGTTTGACGTGGCATTTACAGCTGATTTATCTGTGTTAGTGAACATTTTGTGTTTATTGTAGACAGCCTCAAGCCGTCGTGACGCGTCATCTGTTCATTCCATGGTGTTACATTAAATCTTTCTTTCTGTTCTTCCTTTCTTTTGTCCGCCCAACTCCTCTGTCCGTCCTCTGGGTACGGCCGTCAATGCCCTCATTCCCACGCTGTGTGTGTGTGTGTGTGTGTGTGTGTGTGTATCTTCTCTTCTCTGCTCCAATAATGGCAGAACTCCACATCAGCATCTGCCTTCATTAAAAGTAATTACAGAGTCTTGCTCATATTGGGCTCACTCACAGACAGAGCATTGCGGCCCACATGAGCTGACTCAGGATCAGGGAGGCCCCTCGACCCCAGGCAGTCCTGTTCACTGGTCAATAAATAAGAACTAGCACACACACTGTAAAGCTTTAAATAAACTTGTTTGCTGCTTTTCGTGTCACGCCTGGTTAAAGCACAGTCGGAAAGGACAACACTGAATGATTCAGTGAATGAGGGAGACCAATTCAAACCAATAAATCATTGGTTTTGTTAATAGTAGTGGTTTAGATTTACTTGAACCATTTGTATCCAACAAAATCGCTAGTGTTTTACAATGTCTTCCATTCACATTGGTAGAAATATTCCAACGTTCGCAAATCGTTAATGGTATAGAACCTCAAGAAAGTCTGGTATTTTTAAAAACAGATTCCATAACCCTAGTTTTTTTTAGATGGACCTTATAAAACATTCATATCCAGACCATCATTCTGTTAAGACTTGATATGTTTCTCCAAATCAAAGTCTTTCCTTTGAAATGACTCTAAACTGATTTTATCAATAGTTTAGGTTCATTTGAGCCATTCGTATCAAACAAAACAGCCCCACTTCAGGAGGAAACTCTGGTTGGTGGAAACTAACACACAGCCTAGATTTAGTTGTATCAGTCCTCCAGTGGGTTTCACACAAACAGTGGGGTCATGAGGCGGAAATCTCAGCATTCATTTGGGCTTTTATTTACAACTTCCATTGCGCCCCATTTCTCTCTCTCTTTCTCACCGCCGCGCGCTGAAAAGCACCAGAGTCCAGTTTCGCCCGCCAGCCATATGCCTTTGTCAGGCGTTCATCTCATCCCTTGTTCCGCCGTTCGGAAATTCCAAAGGTGAATTAAATACAGTATACCGCCCCCATCTCCCTCTGCCCTCCCTTCTTTTACCTTTTTGTCCTTTCTCGGTTTACTGTTCGACGTGAAATCGGACAGTAATATTTACTCTTCAGTGAATCTGCCTGTTTTTTCCTTCCATGTCTTGTGCACAAATCTGATACTTTTTCCCGAGACGCTCTGTCAAAGCAAAGAAAAGACACTGTTCCTTTCTCTTTTTTTACCCTCATTTCATCTGAAAAGGAGAAATGCAAAATGCAATAATGCGTCCGGTGCATGAAACGGAGGGAGTGCTTGACTAACCCTCTTTGTGGAAAACATGATCTCTCTGGGCTTGTTCTCACAGGCAATCTATGTCTCTATTTCTTTCTCAACCTGCTTTATTTTTTAGCTCCATTCCCTTTTGTGTGATCGTGGACATACAATCACAGAAGCCCTTCGCATGTGAGGATCGTTGTAAGTGGAATTGGGTTGTGAGCATGTTTGGTTGGGGGAGTAAGTACTGGAATAAATATTTGTTGGGAAGCCTGGCGACTCTCTCCATTGAAACTCAACAGATGCTGAGAGTCTGATATAAACACAAAACCTTTAAAAGCAGACGAAAATAAATGAGATATCTGACTTGATTCAGCTGGAGATTGACCAGAATAAAAAAATAAAAAAAAACTGATCCAATAAATTTTTCTTTTTATTTTCTGATGCCAGATATGTAAAACCAACTATTATTATTTTTTTTATCTTTCATTATTCAGTAATAACTATCACTGCAATGAAAACATATGCATTAAGTATGTTTTAGTTTATAATTACAGCAATAATAATAATTATTATTATTATTAGAATCCACAAACACCTTTGCATATTTCTACTAACTACAGTCATTTTAGCCTTTGAATGAACCAAAAACATGGGACATCGACATGTCCAATATTTGCCGACCTGTAACAGAATTCAAGGCTGCAATCTCAGGTGCGAGTGCCTCCATGTCTTTTACCTGGGTCTTTAACGTTTCATTACCGCGGTAAAGACAGACAAAGTTAAACACAGTGAAACAGAGAGCCTCTCAACGCTGAAAAGAATCCATTGATGTAATGTTCACTGACTCTGAGATCAAAAGAATCTCCTCTGGATCAATTTTTCCTTCGCTTCGGAATCTACCTTTTCTCATACCACTCTTTAATTAAATGGGACATTGTTGTCTAGGTATGAAAAAGGGCCAATTCAGGCACGTCATAGCAGAGGAATCCAGACTGGCCTGTACCTGACCCCCCTCGAGACTACAAAAGCCGTCGTCCAGCCCATCGGCTCACCTCCTCACGTTCAAACCAGGTGAACCATCAGCGACCGAGATGGACCTGTCAGATCATGAGAACGAGGGAGTATGGGGCGAGGAAAGGAGGATAGATGTGTTCTCCCCTCCTCAGGACGTGCCCGAGCACCCTCCATTCATGCGGCAGGGGGGTGATACCTTGAGTGTTCAAAGCGGGAGTCTGAAGCAGAGAGACTTGTAGATCTGAAGGGCCATATGAAAGGCAAACAATAAGCAATCTGTTTGTCCACCCCTGCAAAACGGCACTCGGCTTTCATCCGCCGGCTCCCATTTCCGCGGGTCACGACTTTCCTCAAACATCAATTACTGTTACGTACGCCGTTTGATCTCGGGGCTTCTCCTTGACATAGTATCGGTAGGCAGGAGGGGGCTTATAGTGTGTGTGTGCTGAGACAATGCACCAATTGTGAGTGCTTTTTTCCTCTATTTTTCTACTCTTTGTATTCTGTATAAACGATCATGTTTAGTTTGCACAGTTTATTTGGACCTCACAGGAAATGATCTGATGCTTCCCCACCACTTTAGCACTCCTACATTTTCCAGAAACAAAACTCAGAAGGACCCTTCTATGAAATGTTACCACTAACCGATAAAACCACTGTTTGCTTTATTCGTCTGTAGTTTGTCATTACATGTAGTATCATGTTTAAATGAGATATTTAGAACATTCATTATGTTTTGGATAATTTTATTATGCTTTCAGTTACCAATAATAATTACTAATATTTAGTGCTGTCAAACGATTAATCGCGATTAATCGCATCCAAAATAAAAGTTTTTGTTTACATAATATATGTGTGTGCACTAGTGGTTCAACGACATCCAGTCCAGTCCAGCATATCCACAACTTGTATTTTTCGAAGTATGAATAATTTGCTAGTTTATTTGGCTTGCCGGCTGTCGCAGAAAGCGCAGAAAGTCGTGTCGTTGTTCATTTTCAGCCGTAAGCGCTGTTGTTAATTTTCGCACGGCCCTCTGGGAGAAGAAGTGCCCTGTGCTTCCAAATCCATGCAGAGCGTGTGAAAGTGAGGATAAAGGAATTTTCTTTGGCCTTCTTTTCTGCGCTAGTTCACGGATTCCGTTGGAGGCTACATTTTTAATGAATTAGATCAAGGTGACATCCATTGTCTGAACCTGGGGAAAAAGACACAGGACGTGGGCCATCACTTCCTCCCAACCTGATTTGTGGGGAAATTTCAGAAGTGCGAGAAGGCATCGCATCGTCACTTAATGAATTACTTAATGTGTCCCTCCGTTGTTTAATTGAATTAATTAGGGGCCTAATTGGGCTGAGTGATGATGGCTTCCAGGGCTGAGGAGCCCTTGATGAGAGGAGGGTTGAGCTCGGGAAGTGTGTGTGAGACAGTGAGTAACACTGGGAAATCCTCGTGGGACACACACACACATAGACACACTAGCACAGGACCACGAGCAGAGAGCCTTCTGGGAGTAGATCCCTCCCTCCTCTTCCAGAGGGCCACATTCTGCCGGTGGGCGGCAGTCACGACCAGTACTGATTAGGGATGTGCAAAACTATGGATTTTCAATATCGGTGACTTTTTGTGCTTTATCAACACACTGAGGTAATAAGTGATGAAGTCATATCAGAGAGCTTCCCTTTGACAAACTCTGATCACATGAGATGCATGTTAATACCAGGTGAGCGATTTGGGTCGGTTGTTCACTTGAGATCAGATCTCCTGAGATGGATGTTATACCAGGTGTAAAAGTGGACAAGTATGTTACCAGGTACACTAACCTCTGTCTCTTTGTGTGTGTGTGTGCTGTACAGGTCTGACAGCAGCAGCCATGGCTGAAGCTATGAAATTCCAGAAGATGAAACTGATGGCCATGAACAACATTCACGGAGCAGGAAGCTATATATATATATATATATATATATATATATATATATATGTGTGTGTGTAAGAGTAAATTAAGATTTATTCTTCAAAAAAGTACTGATGAAATCTGTAAGGAACAAGAACCGTTTAGAAAATTCAGAACTGAAACCATGGAGTCGTTAAATTCATTACTATTCCCATTCCCCATGGACTTGTAAGTTAATATAAAATCAAGCAAAATCCCCTTTTACATGGTGTTTGGACATAAATGTGTGTGAACACAACCACCCTACAATAATAAAAATCCATCCATTTTTCAACCACATTAAACCAAATCAGTCTCATTAGACATGCCGTTTTGATTCTCTGAGCAGTGTGACATCACATTGTTTATGCCCTGCCCACGGCCGCTGACTGACACCGCCGTATTAACAGAGACCCCGCCCTGAGTGAGCCGCACACAATCCGCCATGTTTATCTTCACACTAGAGCCTTTGAAAGCAGCATTGAAGTAAGAAATGTCTTCTTATTAAAGTTAAAGAAGTTATTCAGTCAAGAGCAGTGAGTGATTTTCTGTTTTTATTTATTGTTTATGCCATATTAACAGCGTAGACAGCAGTAGGTACTGTATATTATGCTGTTGTCACTTAATACACAGATCTAATATAAACATGGGATTTCTTTCCCAGCTGTTTACCTTCACAGACATAACCGACTGCTTTTGTAGCGTTTTTAACATAACCTTGTGTGTATTTAGCAGTTTAAGTGCAATAAGATATGAAAGATAACTTAGTTTAGTGCTCACGTGCCGTGTGACAGCTGCTTTCTGTGCGCGTGCTTCAGATGTGTGCGCTCAGAAAACACTATATTAGAAGTTTAAACTGACATTGCTTTAAAACGCATGATTTCAGTGCAATATACATGATAATCAAAACCAAACAGATGTTATTTGGCAGAGTATTTGAGGCACAGCCCCATTCTGGAAAAGGGGGCGGGGAGCAGCAGCTCATTTGCATTATTTTAATAATATTTCACAATATTACTGTTTTTACTATATTTTTGTAAAAATAAATGCTACATTAAATAAGTTCTAATGACTATCTAGCGCAAGCGACCTACAAAATGTCTTTAAGATAAGCATTTGTGTCAGCTGTTTGGAGAATTTTAATGTAGTTTAAGTCATGTAAAAATCAAATGATGTGCAGTCACAAGTGTTGTCTCCATTTGCTCATTCAATTCAATTCAAGTTTATCTGTATAGCGCTTTTCACAATAGAAATCGTTGCAAAGCGACTTTACAGAATAATTGATCTGGGGGTATTTTGAGGTGAAACTTCACAGACTCATTTTGGGGACACCTTAGACTTATATTACATATTGTAAAAAGGGGCATGATATGTGCCCTTTAATAATTTTCACTGTTCTAGTTTGTAGATTTGCTATGTTCTCACAAACGTTCTGCGTTTGAGTTATTGCACCTGCCTACAGTTCAGTAGAATCACTTGTGAGTTCCTCACCTGGTAATCAAACACATCAAATCCACTGCAACAGCAAAACACATTTCTGATGTGCAGGGCTACACAGCCATTAGCTTTGACCAGTTTATGACTCACTAGCTTTGAATCACTTACCAGCGCAGGCTATAGATATTCACAATATGAAAATAAAGAGAACTGTTAAGAAGCGTTCAACAATCTAATCACCTCAACACACACACGCACACAGGCACGTGACCTGAGGTAATGGGTTCTTGCCCACGCAGCCCTCTCCTTTCTGCTGAGCTTTATTGAGGCTAATGACGTCTTTAATGTTCCCCCACCTGACTGTGCATTTAGATTGTGATGTTACCATCACTGCACACACACACACACACACACACACAAAGTAAAATGTCATTCTTTATTACCACAGTCAACAACTGCAAGCACAGACACAAATGCCATCCGTTGTTATTGCCAAGACCAATAATGCTTACATACACGAACAACACACACACACACACACACACACACACGTGTGAACAGAAACACAGAGCGTGTGTGTGAATATGTAGAGGGAGACATTAATACCAGTAATTCACTCCTCATATCAGTGTGCAAAGGTTTTAAAATTGCAGTCAAATTTGTTTAAGGATAAAGCAAAAAAAGAGGGGGAAAAAACAGGACATAAAAACAGGCATATACACAACTGGTCAGAAGTTTGTAATTACAATTTTTTATTGTTTTTGACAGAAGTCTCTTCTGCTCACCAAGGCTACATTAATTTGATAAAAAAATACAGTAATACTGTGAAATATTATTACAATTTAAGATAACTTTTCTATTATTATATTTTAATAATCTTCAGTGTCACATGATCCTTTAGAAATCATTTGAATATGTTGATTTGGTACTCAATTATTCTGGGTCATTGGCTTAATTATTAATAATAGTCGTTATTATTATCAATGAAGAAAACAGTTTTTGCTGCCTAATATTTTTGTGGAAACATTTTTTTCCCCCAGGATTCTTTGATGAAAAGAAAGTTCAATGAACAGCATTTATTTAAAATAGAAATCTTTTGTAACATTATAAATGTCTTTTCACCGTCACTTTTGATCAATTTAATGTCATTCCTGAATAAATGTATTAATCTCACTCTCTCTCTCTCACTTACCCCAAACTTTCCCCAAAAACTGATTTACAGAAAAATATTAAACCACAACAACTGCAAAAACATATCAGAATGATTTCTGAAGGATCATGTGACACAATATACATTTAAAAAAAGCAGTTTTTAAAAATATTCACACGTTATATAAACGAAAATGATGGTGTATAAAATTGATTTTAAGATAAAAAAAAAATTGACGAAACACACGGCAGCAACAAACAGGAAGTGACGTGTATCTTTTTCATTCTATCGGAATCAATGACAGTTCATAAGCTTTACCAAAAACCTGCTCCTACTGTAGATCAGCACTTGAGACTGTGAATACAAATCACCTTTGAATTCGGTCCATGCATGCGGAGAGAAACAGAGTGTGTGTAGTGACAGAAAGATGATGGCGAGAGAATAGAGAGCAGGAGAGAGGAGGAAGAGCCAGTGCCAGGGGTGGAGAGAAGACGTCTGTCTCACACTCAATCACACATGCTCTAATGTACTCTGGCTGCCGATAGAGCTAATGTTGATGATGAGAGAGATAGAGATGGAGAGAACTGCATCAATGGAAACTGAGAATCACACAGAGTCAAATTTCACTCCTGTTTGCGGATGTCAGCGTGCTGAGTGAACAACCGTCCCGGGCCGTGAAACACAGTAAGCACAGACCCAGCACTATAGGCGTTTGTTTGTGTGGTGTCAGATCTGATAAGGCTAGATCAAGGCCCAATCCTAATTCTATTTTATACCCCTTCCCCTACCCCTTCCCCTTGTCCCTTGAAACAAAGTGTCAAGGGGTAGGGGTGAAAATATTCCCCTAAGAATTGGGACACCACTACTATACGTCACACATCATCATACGTCGTCTAGCTCCTACAATACACACACCTATACTGGTGTG
>NW_015662004.1:1897112-1897490 GCF_001515625.1 Sinocyclocheilus rhinocerous | reverse complement strand
GAAAACAGTTTTTGCTGCCTAATATTTTTGTGGATACATTTTTTTCCCCCAGGATTCTTTGATGAAAAGAAAGTTCAATGAACAGCATTTATTTAAAATAGAAATCTTTTGTAACATTATAAATGTCTTTTCACCGTCACTTTTGATCAATTTAATGTCATTCCTGAATAAATGTATTAATCTCACTCTCTCTCTCTCACTTACCCCAAACTTTCCCCAAAAACTGATTTACAGAAAAATATTAAACCACAACAACTGCAAAAACATATCAGAATGATTTCTGAAGGATCATGTGACACAATATACATTTAAAAAAAGCAGTTTTTAAAATTTTTTAATAATATTTCACAATATTACTGTTTTTACTATATTTTTGTA
>NW_015662004.1:1895550-1896884 GCF_001515625.1 Sinocyclocheilus rhinocerous | reverse complement strand
TCCCGAAAAATCTTCGTTTGAAGGGCTATCTGTCCCTTCCCCTACCCCGCTCCCTCCAACCAAAAGAGAATCGAGACACCCCTACCCCTTCACGTGAACGCGCAAAACGGAGGGGCAGGGGAAAGGGGAAGGGCTAAGGGGTAGAATTGGGATTGGGCCCAAATCTTTCGGATGGATTTTTGGCTTTCAAATCGAAAATCAAATTCAAATCAAATTCATTCTTTTTCAGTGGAGAGTAGTACAGGAGCTCTGTGCAGTTTTCGGATCAAATTTGTTTGTGGTCCATTGAAATATTTGAACTTTTGCAGCTAGATGTGTATGTGACCGCCTAAGCCGATATTGTATTTGATAGGCCTATAAAATGAGCGTGAGGTGAGAATTACCAATATTTTTGCACTAAAATGTTATTCTTAAAACACTATTTTTGTAAAATGGGTAGTTATGGATAATTATGTCAGAAATGTTATAATTATTATACAGTTATTTACAATGATTAGCCATGGAAAAACTACTATGCTTTTATTTGGTGGTCATTTGCTTTGTGTGGATATATTCATACATTCATTCATTATTCATTCATTTTACCATAGTGGGTAACAGGTAACAGCTGCTTCACAAATAATTTGAAAGTTCAATTCGACTGCCACTAGAAATGTGACAATCTAGCTGACAATGGCCATTTTCTCAATATGCGTTCTTATCCGATCTACATCATCATCAATTGCTGAACTTCAATTCTAATACTCAATAATGCAAGTACCAAGAATGTTTGAAATTACCCAGATGTACCCAGGATGCACTGAATATTTAAAAAATCTCAGAAATAATTTCAGAAGAACAACATATGGAAGCTTGTAAGTTTTAAACTAATCCTTATCAAGAGATTCTAGCTGCAAGCATGTGAGGGCATGTTTTGTTTTTAAAATTAATTTTTGGCATTTTTCTCCTTTATTTGAATAGTACAGTATAGAGTGGACAGGAAACAAAATTGGAGACAGAGGTGGGGCGGAATCGGAAAAAACCACGAGCCAGGACTGGTTGCCCGAAGAGCTTATAAACATTCATTCAGTCAACTTTATACAGTCCTACCATAAATGCAAGGGCATAAATTTCATCTAACAGTTGGGGGGGACAATAAACATAAAATTTCTCAAGAGCAATTTTTGAAGGGGACACAAATAATACAGCTAAAATTGTACTTGTAAGGATATGTGCACACAGAGGAATGGCTTACTACTATTAGTGCAGCAGGGAGACCGTGCCAAATTAGACAATTTAAAGCTGTTGTGGTCATGCCGTGACAGCACTCGTGTCCGTTGTAGACATTACTATCC
>NW_015662004.1:1885915-1895306 GCF_001515625.1 Sinocyclocheilus rhinocerous | reverse complement strand
CCGACCCCCCCCCCCCCGGGGATTTCCGCCTATGGATAAATGTGACCTCCAAGCTCACAGAGATGAACCAAAAGTAGCAAAATTCCAACATGAGGCCTTTAATAAACAAATATGCATAAGACAGAACTTTGTGTATGACGGGCATTCAAACGGATGTGGGCACAGATTCTGAGTGCCAGTGCTTATTGATATTTTTAATTGGATACTCCAAGCCAAAGCTGTGGAGTTCTGAGGTACTTTGAGGAACCAAAGGGACATTTGTGTTTTGGACCAGACTTTTTAAGTCCTCAAAAGCAAGCCATACCACCCAAAGTACATTGGATTGGTGTGCATTGTTTGGAATTGAGAAGTGGTGGTGGTGGTGGGGTGGGGGGGCTGTCTTGGAGTCTGATCTGTCTTCCTTGAATCCCTGGAGTTAAACAAACACCCTCTGAAGCAGTCCGACAACTTTAACCTCTTTCTCTTCGCCTCGCTGTCTCTCTCGTGGCCGCCAAGACATTGCTTGCTTAAAGTCCTGAAGGCACTTTTTCTTGTCCCTTTTTTGTTTCTTTACATTCCCGCAAGATGTGTTTTTGGTCCCCTCCCCTCTCACTCTTGGTGGTGAGCCTTTTGCTTTTTTTGAAGGAGAACTTCAAAGAGGAAACAGCTAATCTATGCTTTTCCTCCACTGTGTGGATCGTGCCACAAAAAGCCTGAGCTATCTGCAGCAGGCAGTCAGCACAGATAGGCTTGAGCGCAAGAATAGAGCACAGAATCAAAAAACGACGTGTTTGACAGGGGCCAAAGATATTTGATGAAGTATTTGGCATGGAAAAAGACAGTCTGCCCCCCCGAGTTTATCCAGTAGCACAAAGCATGCCGGAGTTTGTTCAGCGACTGTTTCGGCGTTAGGCAGAGAACGATGTTTGCGCTAATACGGTTGTAGCAGGACTGGAGGGTGAAGTGAGTTAATGGGGGCTCCTGTGAAATTGTGTCTTTATATATAAATACTGCTCTGAAAACCCCTGTTAACAAGAAAAAAGAGGGCGAGAGAGAGAGAGGGAAAAAGAAAAAGGAGTAACATGTGTTTCTTGTCGGAACGGCAGTAGAAGAATGAGAAAACGAAAAGGGACTCATTGGTCTAATGGGGAACTGTCAGGGTGAATCACTGTCACAAATGACACCAGAAAAGAACTGATATATATATATTTTGTAGGGCGACTGACAAGTTAAAAGAGAAATCCCATGCATTATTTAAACAGGCTCGGGAATCTGTCAGCCATGTGATTTGCCGCGTTAGCAAAAACTAGGTGTGTGCTAGAGAGAGAGAGAGAGAGAGAGAGAGAGAGAGAGAGAGAGTGCGCACATGCAGAGATTGCGGGACTCAGAGTTGTGTATGTTGCAAATCCCTAACTACCAAAGTGGTCAGCACTTTTATTTCTTCTTTTCTTTGTCTTTCACCTATCCTTTCATTTTGCATCACACTTTCAAGAGCTTTTCTGTCATCAGAGAGCAACTGTCACTCTTATTAAATCAGATTGGATTGTCCTAGTGTTGCCACTGAGGACTGCCTCACTCGCTCATCTCTTTCTTTCGTATTCTCATGTAGCACTAGCTAAACATACTAGCCTTCTTGACAAGTCCCGAACAAGTGTAATATTTGAAACTAGTAATATGACCTGGATATTTCTTGACAGTTTCTTTCGTGAGATTCACCATAAGACAGTTTCCCTATTCCTATCTAAAATCCCGCTGTAACCGGAGACACTTCTCCCTCCTCTCAGCTCCCATAAATGCCATCATCTGATCTCGGCTAGCCCTTTGTTTTATGTAAAATATTGAGCGTGTCGAGAGCAAGAGGGATAAGTGTTGATCTTGTGGCTGAGGTGGGGGAGTATCAGTTTCCTGTATCACTCCAGCCCAGCATCTCTGTAAGAGATGAGCTCACCTTCTGAACTTGGGTACAGGGTCAGGGTTTTGTTAGAAAAAGAAAGATTTTGGTGGAAATGGATGTCTGTATGATACCTGACTGTAGATGTGATTGCATGTTCTGTTTCAAATGGACACTTGCATATTGTGGGATTCTGAGGAACTTACTATGGATTGTCTATGGTTCGAATAATGGCTTGCGGTGGCCATGCATCTTATAAAATTGTATTTTATTAGAGAGTAAAATTGATAAATAGTGTAGAATGATAGGAAATTGGCATGTTGCAGGCCAGACTCGAACCCATTTCTTCCACATGAGCACCGTGGCTTAATGCATCTGGAGTATTTGCAACTAACTAGCCATCAGCTGGCAGTTTATATTATTTACCTCTAAATATATTTTTAGTTTTTATATATTTTCAACAACAGACAAATTTAAAATGAAATAATGTGCATTTTTAATGGAATTATCCTTATATTTGTTAGGAACTTTGTTATAATGGTCATAATAGTATGTAAAATGAAATCTGTGAAAATTTATAGTTACAATATATGCAGTGACTATGAAGACAGAATTACTTACTACTCTTCTGCCTAAACACAGCTTTTAATATAATGGGTTCTTATGTAATTAACTAGGTGAAGAACCTATTTCAGTCTTTCAATTAGGTTTTTTTTTTTTTACGTTTTTCTCTTCCACTTTCTTGATCTGTTCTAAAAGTCCTGTTAATCTTTGAGAAACTTTATTTTTACATATTCCAAAGGCTACTGTATGTTATAGTTTGACCTTAGATACACAAAATAATCAATTATAATATATTCATATTTGACTTGTAGATAAATTTTACATGAGTTATAAGTTCAGGCAGGTCAGAGTAGGTCATTAATCAACTATTATCTTGTACAACGTCTTGTATGCGAGGTGCCATTCAGAAGTCAGAGGTCTACATTGCCCCATGTGGCCAGACTTTTAAAATCAGGAACTGAAAGGTGTCAATACTGTTTAACATGATCATATTATCATGTTTTGCTAAACATTGTTAATTGCTGACCATTGCCGGAGATGAGCACTTTTGAAAAGACACACATATTTCCACTCACACTAAACAAGGAGGCATACTCACATAAATAAACATGTCAAGTATACCCAATTTTAAAATTGTAATAGCAAATACACACACTCAAGCTTGCATGAAGCTGAACAGCTGAACACTATACGTTCATACATAAACCTGTGGAGCAGAGCTGCATTGATTACCCACTCTGTCCATCAGGACACAGTCTGTCTTATAAACAGATGGCTCATATAGCAATGGACCATATGAAGAACCTGCATTATCCTCACTCACCGGCCCCTGCGTCTTCCTTGCACTCCTGCTGGTTAAACCCACTCCTGACTGCCTCTCTGCTACCTTGATTTCCAGATGACCGTGCAGTCATCCTGAATTAATGCATCATCGAGAATAAACTCCTCTTCAGGGATAAGAGAGATATGTTGTATATATTTCATTTGGGGAAAACATGCCCCTAAATTGCTTTCATTGAGGTGTCTCAATTTATAAGGATTTACCCTAAAGGACAGACTTTAAGGAATAGTTCACATCCTCCGGTTACTATGAACTGTCAACTAAGGCACAAGCTGCATTACTAATTTGGAAAAATTTCTACTTTTGCATTCTATAGAAAAAAACAACAACAAAAAAAACAATTTGCAGCTTTGAAACAACTTGAGGGTAAGTAAATAAAAACTTTTTTTTTTTTTATTATTCATGGGTGAACGTCAACTAAGGCACAAGTTGCATTACTAATTTGGAAAAATGTCTACTTTTGCATTCTATAGAAAAAAAAAACAATTTGCAGCTTTGAAACAACTTGAGGGTAAGTAAATAAAAACTTTTTTTATTATTATTTATGGGTGAACTATTCCTTTAAGTGCATGCTTTTTGAATGCATTCAAAATGCTGCTGTCTACCTGAAGTGCTCAAAGTAGATAAATTCTCTCAAGTCATTTTCACCTTCCTCTCATCCAGAAGTGTGTGAACAAGTTAAGAGTGGCTGAGGAGTATGTAACAAAGTGCTTGCGAGTATGTGCTTGTGTCCAAAGCTTCTGTATTTAGTCTCAAACCCTCGGTTCAGCTAATGGGAATCCATCCCGCGTAATGACCCACAGTTCCTGTCGGTAATGAGATGTGGGAATTGCCCGTCCGTTCGACCAGATGATGCTGTATTAACAGACTGGGCCAAGCAGGATGGACGGGGGGCCGCCCGAAGCCCCATTGCCCCGCCTCATTTTTCATCCGGCCGACACCGAAGCTGGCGTGAGGGTCCGAAGGGGGATTGATTTCAAATGAGCCTCAAAATGACATCTAATGAAAGCCCATAAAGATGTGGGGCTCTCCACTTATGATTAATTATTCATATTTCCCCATGAGCTGATTCGCTACAACAGTCAAATGAGGCACGGTCTATAGAGGATAAACACTTGACGAGTCCTTGCTTCTGGATGAAGGTGGCTACTCAACCTCATCTACGAAATTGTCTGACAAATGTATGCATTTACTGGTCAACACATATCCTTTAAGCCACATTTCCCAAAAGCGTGGCACAAGAGAGTCGCCTGGGCCCCCATCTTCTGTGGCGCTCATTGATATGTAAACGCGGGGAGATATCAAAGAGACATCTTTTCAGGCTTTCTGTGAAGTGAGCACTACTTATGATCAAAGGCTAGTTGCCGTAAACCGTTCAAAGAGAACAGAGTTCTCTGATGGCCATTAATGTGTGTCTGTGATAAGGGTAAGTGAAAGACTGTGCCATCTTATGCAGCACAAAAGGCCCATGAGAAACACAATATAGGACTCAGTTAGTGAGGATGATGAGATTTTGAATATTCAGCTGAAGGTGGAGGTATAAATGACATTCATTATTGAGAGCCCTCTGCAAGAATAGTAATTTATTTACTGAATCTGTGAGATTCAGAAGCTCACCTGGGTTTTTAGGATTAATCCTTGTTCCCATTTTCCAACTTTTTGTCTCTTGGTGTCCACCAGGGCTCTGTCCTTGGTCCACTTGAACTTTTCCTTTTTCTGATAAAATGTATGGGTCTCATGTGTACAGTAAAACATGTGAAGACGTTCTCACGCATATGTCATCAAAATGTTTGCACTTAGTGCAATTACTTTGAATTACGGCTAAACTGAAGCATGGAGATCTAGAAGCTCACCTAGGTTTTTAGGATGCTTCCATGTTCCCATTTTTTGTCACTTGGTGTTCACCAGGGCTCGGTCCTTGGTTCACTTAAATTTTTCCTTGATCAGTAAAATGATCTCATACAGTGTTTAGCTTTCTATCAGTGTAGGAAATGGGCTTTTGCTGTAGCTTTCACTCCTGTCAAAGCAGTGCATCTCCTCCAACCTTCTACCTACTTCTCACAGCAATTAACACTTCATTAAAAGAGCTCTTTAATCATTTTCACTTTCAATTCAAACACTTTTACGTCAGGCCTCTTGTGGATTGCTCTCTCATTGTTCAGGGAGGGAATTAATGACTTAAAATTTATATGTTTTTCCCCCTTGATCGCTCTTCTTCATTATTACTTCTTTGTTATTCTATGTAAATAGATTTTTTTTTTGCACCCCAAACTCAAAGCTCCGTGCTTTCCTATGGGGCTTTGAGCGGAGGTGTATTCATAAACTTGTAAAGACATCCATGCTTTTGTGTCTTCTTAGTCATCTTAACATGTCTTCTACAGAGCTGTTTGCGAGTGAGTCGCTCTACCTAATAAGATTTACCGTTGCTCTGCACTGAATCTATTCAACTGACCTGGGATGGATGTTAACAGTTAGATGCAGTGTATTGCATTAGGTGCAACATGAAACAGGAGCATATTTGAGGTTGACTTGTCAAAGTGCTTTCCAGCAGCAGCATAGCATGCTTTATTAAAATAGAAAATGTTGTAATGGAATTCAAGGTAGTTGGCCTGAAAGTGAATGCTCGGTAGTCATATACTCGTGGGGCAAGATGTGCCAGCCCTGTAATCTAGTAAAACTGTACATTATTTTGGTCATGTGACCTATGTGTGCTTTGAGGAAAAAAAAGTGAATTAAAAAACCTTTTGACCAAAGTAAATGTTCTAAATGGCAGGTGGCAAATTGTTTCAGGTTTAAAAGTATATATCAGAGATGTTGTGAATTGTAAATGTATGAAACTGTCACTAGCTACAAATAAGAAATTGTGCATTAGTAAACTGTTTTTATCCCCATCTGTGTTCATATTTTTATTTTAAAAAATGGTTCATATTTCCCTCAATGATTCAACTTGCCACTAATGTAAGTTGTGTCACTGGACAGTTTTTTTGAGAGATCAGATTTTTATGGCTTTAAATTATAGATGCTTTCTTCAAATTGAGTTGATAGCAGACATCCTATGATATAAGTATATTAGTTAAGAATAAGTATATTAGTTTTACCTCATTTCTCTTTACACAAAGGGCAATCTGAAAGTGGCACAGCTTACCCCCACCCTCTTATACTGTCCTATGTCCTCTATTCCAGAGCAGGTATTATGTGTTGTTACCTGCTTGCATCATATCGCACAGTGCAGATCATTCACATACAGTGGGACTGAATGGAGATCCACGCAGATGTCGCATCTCCATGGCAGCTGAAACTGATGTATAGCCGTGAAGGTTGTCCTCCTCAGGGGGCTGTAGTGTGTGAGGTGTGTCAGGGTGTGTATGGGGACATCTGCGCGGAGCAGGGTGGATACTGCGGGGAGGCCAGCCAGAGAGGTGTCTGGCACAGTGTAGATGGATATAGAGAACTCAGCGGGTGCCCCACAAAGCACTGAAAACACGCTGCCACTCATAGATGCATGTACGCACACCGCCATCGGCCTCCTAACCTTAAAACATGTAAGACCGACACAGATGTCACTCTTAACACTGTAAACCGTGTCTGAACCAGTATGTTACACACAGACAAGATATCCTTTCAGACTTCAAAGATGGCAGTTATGTCAGATGACATACTGCACCATATTTAAAATAAAATCTCTAATGGGGTTAAAACCAGGTGCAGCATCGAACACAAACTTGATTTATTTATTTATTTTTCATGAAAGATTTAATTTATATTAGAGCATAAAATTTCAATTATCAAAATATTTATTTGAATTTTAAATCTTAATTTTTCTCAATTTTAGCGATGCACCAAAATTTGGCAGATCCTGTTAAATACTGTATTTGTTTTATGGCCAGTAACCAATATGATGGCTTGTTTTAAATCAGTCCTCTTTTGCCTGTTGAAAACTATCAGTAACTTAACATTCACACATTGTATTCATAAGTTTCAAGTTATATCAGATACAAAAACAGTGTTCAGTAGAAAATATGAATTATTATGCTTATATCTGACTTCCTTTATCAGCCTAATCAAACAATATGAATAATAAAATATAAAAAATTCCATTATTGGCTGATACCAATATGGTCACTGATATACTGTGTATTCCTACTAGTTAGATGAATATTTTGGCTAATATATTGGTATAGCAAATTAGCAATATATCAGATCAATCAACCAACATACCAGATTAAATCCTGATAACCAGATTTGTTTTTAGCCCAGAGTTATTATATTTAACTGAAACTAAAACCATAAAATATTTAATTACCTGAAATAAAATAAGTCAACTGCAATAAAAAAAATTAAATATAAAATAAAAAAGTTATTTTTATCAGCTAGTTGACAAAGATAATTTCCTAATTTTTAGTTTAACTTGATGCACTAAAATAACTTAAACTGAAATAAAAATATAAAACTTTATATATATATATATATATATATATATAATATATAACTAATAAAAATAAAAAGTAATAAATTCTTACACTTTAAAATTAAAAGGTAAAAAGAAAATACAAAAATAAAAACCAATATATTGGAATATATATTTTAATAAATAGTTTTATTTAATTTCTTTATTTTTCAACATTTGTCGACGTTTAAGGAAAAGTTAGAGAATTCTTATGTGGAGGTCATCTGTCTAAACCCATAAGCTGAAATCCACACCAGCAAGATGAACAGATAGGCAGATAACCTGTGCTGTGGATGTCAGCCCAGCGTATTTGTCATTAGCTTGAATTTGCATGCACCTTGTTGAGCACGGGGTGACGTGGCAGGGGGGTGACGCTCAGAAGGGGGGAGGGCTGAGTTTGGCCAAAAGCACAGCTGTACTGCCTGCCGTACTGATTGCCTCTCCTTCTCTCGCCCTCATTTATCTTCATTTCTTCCCAATTACACCAAATTAGCAATAGTCTCAGTTGCATTACCAACTTAATCCCCCCCTTTTTTTGCGGGCTGCATTATGCTGTGGCAGATGATTCCTTGGCGGGAGTCAGGGTAAACAGCCATGAAAATGCCACCCCGGCAGATGGCGAGGCCCACAAGAAATATGACAAACAGAGTGCCAGCGTGCCGTCCTCTGCCCGTACCCGCTACAAGCTGTTAATGCGCTCCCGGACAGTTTGTGTGTGTGTGTTTGTGTGTATGAGACTATAAGGTTTGCCGGCATAACAATATTAATGAATGCGTGTGTGTGTCACACAGTATGTTTAGTTTTAAATAGACGGCAGAACCAAAGCAACACAGTGAGTTTTGCTGCTATACATGGTGAACACGTATGACTTCAGGGGTTTGTTGTTTGAAACGTACTCTCTGACCCTTCCAGCTAGTAGGCTTGCTGCGATAGACGGTGTTTACGGTTATACCGGTGTTAAGCCGCAACGCCGGTTACGACATTTGCCTACCGCGGCACCGCCCCCCACCGTCGTTTAGATTTTTTTATAGTAGCAAAAATAATTTAGCCTAGTTCAGTTAGAGGACAGACACTTTTAAAAACTAAACGCTCAATGCAGCGTGCCGAACCGTGCACGAACGACAGTGCACCACGAAGCAGGAGTCAGATTTTATTTATCACGTGAGGAGAGTGAGTCGAGCTGACTGACAAGAGTGAGGTGAGAAAGACAAGACGATGGCAGAAGATTGTTTAGAAAGGAAATGCAAAGGCGCCTGTTTGGCAATATTTTAGATTTTGAAAAGCCTATTGACTGGAAGTTTTATTTTAAACATTCGTTTCTTATTTATTTGGTTCCACAGTGTTTGCTGATTACTTTATTTAAACTTTGTGTATTTTATTTATTTTATTTTACATCAAGGTGTATATGCCGTGCCTCCAAGCTTTCTTATTAGTTTTGCTAATAAACGTTCTATGTTTCTTATTTATTTGGTTCCACAGTGTTTGCTGATTTTCAGTTTTACATACCTATTTAAACTTTGTGTAGCCCAAGTAATTTGTTATTTTATTAGGCATATATGGTATATTTTTATTCGTTTTGTTGATAAAAGTTCTGAGTTTGACGTTGTTGTTGCTTGAATTGAATCAACGCCGAATTGCAGCTAATTTGAAAGTGAAAGTAAAATGCGCA
>NW_015662004.1:1882244-1885396 GCF_001515625.1 Sinocyclocheilus rhinocerous | reverse complement strand
ACAGCGCTTTTTCAAGCTATTTGAAAGCCAAGAAATCCGAGGAAAAGAGGGAAAACTCAAACGAACAATTGCTTGACGCCGAATTGCGGCAATTCAATTGCCGCTAATTTGAAAGTGAAAGTAAAATGCGCACGGCCCTTTTACAAGCCATTGGAAAGCGAAGAAAAGAGGGAAACTCAAACGAACTAACCCCCCCCCCCCACCCCAACGGTGATACCGGTATTACCGGTGTTGTCACACGCCGATTAACCGGTGGGAAAATTTCCTCACCGTCACAACCCTACCAGCTAGTAACTCAGTGTACTGTATATTTACCATTGGTTCTTGACGGTGTGCACTGACATGCAACACAATACAGACAGGTTATGTTCAACACTGTCATTGCCTTTTACTTGAGATGAGGTAGACCTTAAACATATCAGTACCAAGTTTAAAAAGCTAATGAAAACTTTGGAAACACCTTACTTGAAGCCTTTAGGTATAATTCATCATAAATGTATTCATAATGTACATTGTAATGCTTTATTATCTTTTCATAATTGTAACCGAACTTAAAATGCATTATAATATTTGAAGGTTTGTTTGTCATGTGTTTTAATGCATTATAATTTCTGAAGGTGTAACAATGAATAGATACAATAAGTATAATAATGTATTATAACTATAGTTAAAGTTATTCATGTGCATTATACAGTGTATTACAAGGCATAATTAATGCATTAAAACTACTTTTGTAATGCATTATATATTAAGGCTTTAAGTAGTGTTAAAAAACTTTTTGTTAAGAAATAATAATAATTTTTTTTTAAAACAAAATAAAAATAATTAAAAATATCATACCATTTAAAGGTTGTCATTGTTTTTTTTTTTGTTTTTTTTTTCCACAATGCAAAATATTTTCTCCAATCCCAATTTAATGTGCAGAGCATTGATTCCTCTGAAAAATGTAAACTAATTGTAAAATGTATTATTTTTAACAACTCACTGAATTGAGAACTGTGTTGTCTGATTCACAATGATTAAAGAATTGCTGTATGACCTGATAGTAAGAGCAATCGTGGATTTGACTGATGGGGGAAATTATACTTTTGATGTAAATGGCTTATGAATGGAATGACTGCTATAAAATGGACAAGTTTAATGAGTGTTTGTGCATTACTGTTGGTACGAGAGCTTTAGGTACGAAACCATAATGTCGGCAACATGTCCAAAACCTAAACAGTGTTTTGAACAAGTTCATTAAAACACACACTCTCTCACACACACACACACACACACACTTACACTCATTAATCCTGTCCAGACTAACATAGCAACATAGAGCACTGCCAACCTAGAAGTTCGCATCACCCTGGTTTCCACAACAAAAAAACCCAGAGGATTTTTCCATTCACTTCTGTAGTAGTGCAGAAATAAGATCTGTGACCAGCAAAAGTTTATGATTCTTACACATTTCATTCATCATGATAATCTTCACAAATAAACACAACTGAATTTTGAACACTAAATGTAACCACAGTCACATGACTTTAACGTCACCAGCTTCTGACAACTCTTAAAAAAAAGTTGCTAGAATAGTTTGCAGGAGCGCGATTATAAACACAATAAGGCTGTAACAGTGGACTAGTGAGTAGATGAGTTTTCCTGTTCGTGTGATGACGTTTAAGGTTTAACCTCTGTAGTCCCATTTAGTCACTTATCACTTAAGTAAAAGCTTTAAAAAAAAAAACATGAAAATATGTTGAGCCTGTGTTAATCACAGACCTTATTTCAGGCATTTAACCAAAAACTAAAAAAAAAAACTTAGGGACGACGGATCCGGAAGTGCACAAATGCTAAATTGTCATTCCTAGAACCAATGGAGCTTTAGGCGGGATGTCCATTTTGTCCAACCAGCAACAAATCGGGGTTCTGTTTGAGAAACCTAATCAATGATTTTGCATTTTATTGTCACACTTGTCTGGACCATGTTGTGACACAAGTACCAGAATCCTCTCCGTTCTTGAATGTGATATGTTTAGCCTGGGATGTTGTTTGGGGTGGAGTAAACACACATGCACACTTGCTGATTTTTCACTGACCAAAGGCATAAACATACACATACTGTTTACAGTCCCACACACTGACAGGGGCAACATCAACACATGCGACCGCTCAAACAGGGGCCTGAAGACCCTAAACCCATCAGGGGCCCAAACAACACAGCCGAGAAGATGATTCACAGGCCACAAAAAAAGTACCGACCCACCTCAAAACACTAGAATATTTGTATATTTCTCTGATCAAAGCTGGCTTGCTGTTGTTTTGATCTGTCATTTTCTGAGCCATATTTTGTGCTTTCTAATGCCGTGAGCCTTTTAAGACACCATACTTTTGACCTCAGTGCTAATGTGCCAGATGGTGAGTCTGACTGGCCAACAAACACTCAGTGGTTTAAAGGAAGAAACTGCTTGTCTTTTTATCCCACAAATAAAGGGTCAGGACTAGTGGTAGATCGATATATATCGCCATGGCCAACATATTGGCTGATATTTGGCATTTTTTAATTATGACTTTAGCTAATTAGTTTTCCTGTTTGGATGATAAGTGTCCAAAGCTTTTATTTTGACAGCACCGGGACTTTTGACACCATTTAACAGTTTTGTGTAATAAAGTGCAGCAGTGCCCGTCCACTTTTTCAGCGGTATTCTGGAAGTATTTCTTCCATTAATTTTTTTCATAGGGCTTTATATTGATCTTTTTTAACAAAACCAACCAGCTACCAGGTAAATCACAACGTTACAAACATGAGTGACAAATTTAAAATTATTAAACTATGCTGCACTATATCCAGTCGGTATGGAAGCCCGTTTCCGCCACTGAATAAAAAAAATAGAAAAGGTAATTGCGACTTTTTATCTCTAAATTCTGACTTGACTGAGTTTACATCTTCCAATTCTGACTTTTTTTCTCAGAATTTAGATATAAACTCACAATTGCGAGTTATAAAGTCATAATTGTGATATAAATGTGCAATTCTGAGAAATAGTCAGAATTGTGAGTCAGAACTGCGAGATATAAACTCACAATTCTGACTTTTTCCTCAGAATTCCAAGTTTAAATCTCAAAATTGTGACTTTTTTTTTTTTCAGAATTGCGAGTTTATATCTTGC
>NW_015662004.1:1861481-1882234 GCF_001515625.1 Sinocyclocheilus rhinocerous | reverse complement strand
TATCTTGCAATTCTGACTTTATAACACGCAATTGCGAGTTTATATCTCACAATTCTGAGAAAAAAGTCAGAATTGCGAGAAAAAAAGTCAGAATTGCGAGTTTTTATCTTGCAATTGTGAGCTTATATCACGCAATTCTGAGAAAAAGTCAGAATTTTGAGTTTATATCTCGCAATTCTGACTTTATAACTTGCTATTGCGAGTTTATATCATGCAATTTTGACTTTATAACTCGCAATTGTGAGTTTATATCTCATAATTCTGTGAAAAAAACTCGGTCACTATTGCTGAACACAAACTTCCAAGATTATTGAGTGCCTTGTTGGCTACAGTGTTTACTTCCCTATTTTTCATGTTTTAATCAGTTCCTTTGTTTGTGAAAAATGATATAATAGAACAACAGAATTAAGAAGTTGCTATGTAAAGTATAAATCGGTTTATTTTACAGTATTTTTTGGGATCACAAATTTCAGACTGCTTTGTTGGCTTTCTGCTGGAAAACATCTTTCATACAATTTCATACATCGTCTTTTTAAAAAAAAAAAAGTGATCTGGTTGAATAACATCAGGTGGTTCTCATGTGCAGACAACCTCAGCTGGACATAGGCGTCATTTACGGTGGGGACGGGTGGAACAAGTTTGATTTTGTCTTACTACTTCATAAATTAGCTTGCATCAGGCATGTATCTAATTCAAAGAAGCATTTACAATTGTCAAGCTATTTTGTCATTAAAATTGTGTGTTTAGTACAAGTAGTTTATGTGCTGAAGTGGGATTTATTTTTTTTTTTTATGTTTTGATGAGTGGTTGTTGCAGTTGTTAACGATCGTGAAGTACACTGCATTTTCTGCAGAAGTGAAGTAATAGAATGCAAACAAATGTATTCCCAATTCTGATATACATCCTCTGACACACAAATGCAATTTTAGTATATATATTTTACTAGATAAAATATTATATGATTACAAAATAGAACCCAGAAAAAAAAGTTTGGACTAACTAGTCATCTTTGGGATTCAACTGCTGATTGTTTGTCCACTAACCTAACAAAAACCCAAGCCTAACAGCAACAGATGTAGGTATGAAATTATCAAATGCATATGGTCAACTTCATTTGACCGCTTAAATTAGTCAGTGAGAATGATGGATCAGTGAGAATGATGGTTTCTGGATCAACACACCACATTGACTATTTATTCATCAAAACAGTAAGGAGTCATTTTGAATTATTTGTGCACCACCTAATTAATATTCATGAGCCTTTGCTACTCATGACATCAAATGGCAAAGCATGGCGCTAACAACACCTGAGGTCCCCAGGAGCACATATAGTGATCAGATACCTTGAATGAACTGTAAATAAAGGCAGAGAGTGTGTGACTGCGAGTGTTGAGTCAGACCATGGGTGAGTTTGATCATAGAAAACACTGAAGTGTTAATGGTTTAGATATAAATGCTTGAAAGGCATATTGGTTGACACAGATTTCCAAGTCTCAATATGTGTATCTGTTTGAGTTTCAAATCGGGGTAGCAGAGAACAGTGTTTCTCCGCACATGCACACAGATGCGTGTCGCAATTACAGCAGACTTTTTAAAAAGGAACGCAGTTAACCAGCTCTGTCAGCGTGTGGTTAAGGAGCATCGCGGTGATGGACACATTCTCAAAGCATGACTGACAGCTGGACGGGATGCCGAAACAGAGACACTCTCCATCTCTCGTGCTTGCTTGCTCTTCCTCTATCTCTACTGGCTGGCATCACTTTTAGGCTAATTACTTTAGCAGCCAACACTGGAGGAGCTCTTGGACCGATCCCAAATGGGCCATCAGCACCAGAGCTGTGGATAGTTCAACTCCACACTCACTCTGATATACTGCATGCTCTCACACACACACACACACACACACACACACACAAACACACACTTTCAAAGTACTACTGCAGTTAGCCGTTTCAGAGGTCACAGCGCTGAGTTATGGGATATATAATAACAGAGATATGCCGCTTTAGAAGTGTGGAGATATACGAAGCCTCTGTAATGAGACAAACTCATGCATACATGTGCATGAGGATTTTCTTCAACTGAAGAAGGCATGTCTTTATTTCCCAAGGGCTGAATTGTATGTAATTTTTTTTATATGTAACCAAGTTAAATTTTTTTTTAAATCATGCTTGCTTTGTTTATTTTTTATGCTTTGTTTATTTTTATTGATATTTTGTTTTATCCTCCCAGACAGACTTTAAATCTTGAATATAAAAGTCCATCATAAAAATATTAAACTGTTCATCTAAACTAAGATTAATATAATCTTTCTAAAATACACTACCAGCCAAATGTTTGTGATCAAATGTTTATTTGATCAAAAATGCAGTCAAAAGCAATAATTTTGAGAAATATTTTTGCGTATATGAAAATATTTGTACTTGTTTTACATCCCTCAGTTGTGATGTCCACCACAACAAACGATTTTAAGATTTATTTATAATTAATAACATTTTTTATCAATATTTTTTTTTTATTTCAATCTGTAAAAGCATGAAAAACTGCTCAAATTGACAATGAAATGCTATGAAACCGTTGCAAGATAAAGGAGTCCATTTCCCAAAAAAATGTAGAATGTCATTTCCACCAGAGAATGTTATTAAACACATCATTTGAGATGTGAAGGAAATTACACTGTGGTGGAAACTTTCAGACAAAAGAACAAAATTCTCCCATGATATATGCATATCTTGAACAATGTTAGTAGACAAATACAAATAAACTAGTAAGAGTGTGAAAAGTATGTTTTAAGAGACTTTATTTAAGTTCACAGAGCTAAAAATGGCCATAGTTGAAGAAACACCCGTTGGCTATTTAGCACCTACACTACGGGACCTCAGAGCTCGGCTTGTATGTTCAGAAATTAATTATATTAGACAAGAGCAAATATAGGTTATATGGCATTTGCAACGCTAACACTTTTGCTCTCCGTCACTCTTAACGTCTCTCTTAAAGACAGTCCAGCCATCAGGCAAGCTGTTCCTCACTGTGGAAAGATCGCGGGTGGACCGGCATAGTTCCATAATCAGGCTCTTTCGAGAAGTCCTTGGGAAGTGTTTAACTAGGGAGGGGAGGAGGGGTGATGGTGTTTCAGTTGGGGAAGTACCTGCTTGTTGGCCAGTTGGTCTGTTTGGTTGTATTTTGCTTTTACTATGTTAATCTGTTTTTTTTTTTTTTTTATATATATATATATATATATATATATATATTACTCTAAATTATGTTACTTTAAACATAACATGTCTTCATTCTGTTATCTGAATATCAAAATATGAGGCGGAGTATTTATTAAACATGAATCCGATTCTAGGAGATTACAAAGCAATTTTCGAAAAATACAGTGTGGATAACATTCTGTTTTTTGTTGTAACATTCAGTTTGATGTTGAAGGGATAATAAAACTGATTACAGTGATATCTATGCATCATTACGCACTGATGGGCCTCACAAATGACTTCAGGATTCATTCTAAAGCAGTTTACATCCTATTACGACTTCATTACACAGGACATGTATTGCTTATGGATTGAGTATTGATATCAAATGTCATGAATGCACGGTTCTTCCCTCATCGTTTTGTGTTTCATCAGCCGTCTGCTCCGCTCGTCTCGAACACAAACACGCTTGTACGCGCGCTCTCAGCTCGGCCTCAGGTGTTTGGGCACAGCCATTACTTTATCAGGCTGTTTTTTCCTGCTCATTCAAACGGCTCCCTGATGAACGGCGCCCCCGCGTTCTACAGAGAGAGATTTTAATTCGTATTATTATTAAAAGAATCACTCACTGCAATCTGTTGCAAAAACACCATCTGCTGGATCACTCGTAGGACCTCCGTTGCTTATTAGGCAGAATTAGACAATGATTTCCTCTCCTCTGCTTGCATTCCTTCTCCCTCCTCTCTCAACTAATTCAACTTAAGTTGTTTTATGGCACTTTGCAACTAGCTTTTCTGCTGCATTTCATTCCAGTGATTAATTCCCAGATGTCATGTGTTCTGGGATGAGCTCGGAGTGATTGGCAGAGGGGTTAACTCTATAACAGCCTGGGGAGAGATGGGATTTTGTGCAGGAGTTGTGTCTGTAGGTGTGGAGGCGGTCAGATTGGCGGGAACATGGGCTCGAATCTGGCCTGCGTCATATCCCAATCCCCAATTTAACACACCCTCTATAAGTGTTCACTTACAACTGTTCTCTTTAGCCTATTTTAGGATGATTTTTTTTTGCAAATATTTAAAATATTAAATTAATATATACAAAAATGTATTTATATGCACATCATGATGGTATATGTTGTTCTGACTTGAATTTCTCCTAATTTATATGAAAAAAATTTTTTATTACAATAATGCTAAATTAAACAAGTTTAAAATTAAAACATTCAGACACATTTAAATAATGGGAAAATGTCATGAAAATGTCAATACAATAAAAAATAAGCTTTCAGAAATGTTTATTTGTAAATTTGAGTTTGTTTATTATTCTCACTTTAACAGGTGAAAATAAACAAGTGAGATCTTTGCTTTTCATTTAGTTGCATAATAATTCTGCACACTAATAGTTGCCTAATAACGGTGTACATGTAGATATTCTCTTAAGAACGCCAAAACTTCACTTTTACTACTTAAATGTTCAGGTTTGAGGGTTTGTTAACATTTTGGATTGACCAAGAGCACTGTAGTTGTACAATAACTAAATTAATCCTCAAAAATACAACTTGCCTAATAATTGTGCACACAGTGTATTTGCATAGTGCCAATCAAAAATTTTATTTCAAAAGAACAAGAAAAGCCCTGGTTTTGGTTTCTACCCATATATTCTCCAGTCTCGTCTCTGTGCTTACATGTGGAGTTTTGGCTCTGTTTAGGGATCCAGACTCTCACTCAGTCTCCCTCTCTATCTCTCTGCTGTCCGCAGGCGGCAGCGAGTCGTCCTGGGATAAAGAGAAACTCCAGTCCCCCCTTTCCTCCGGTGCCCAGCATGGTCTGGCTCACGCCGGCTTCTCCGCTCAGCACGTCCTGTCAGGGTCTCATCTCTCTTCCCTACAGCAGAGTCATCTCCTGGCTAACCGTGAGTCATTCATTCATCACATCCACTCATTCACTTGATCACCAGCTCCAGGTGTATTGATTCTGCTCGGCCCGATTGAGCTACACGTCGTGTTTGTTATACTCCCGTTCAGGCCGCCCATTTAGACTGTTATAAAAAGTCACTGTGTAGTGTATTCATGACTATCAAGTGTTTTTCACGTTTGTTGTTTTTTTTTAAAGACAACACAAAACAGTATTTCATGCACATTTTACTTCTGTAATGTGACATAATTTGAGTGAAACTGTGAGGAAAACATTGATTTGATTCATTTGACTGGATTGTAAAATATGAGAATATCACCTGATGTTATTTTTAAAAATATTATTTTCCCTCACCTACACAATCTCAGGTACTTAACCATAAAAGAGAAGTTATTTGAAAAACAAAATAAATGAATTAAAAAAAAACATAAATTGGCGCCGTTTTATTACTGTGACACTGAAACAATCTGTATTGTATAAAGTGCTATATAAATACATAAATTAAAAATTCATTTTCTTGTTTAGCATAACGAAGCTGCACTGACGAATCAATCTCTAATAAATCAAAACATTTATTGAAGGTGAATTGTGGAATTGTAAAAATAATGAAAGTTTTTGAACATGTTTCCTGAACATGCCCCTATCTACCATTGGTCAGACAATCGGATAGTCCTGCCCCCAACTTTATGCCATTGGTTGAGCCAGTGTTGCTGTGTCAGGCGGGTGAGATTGTTTTCGAAGCGTTTGAGAGAGGCGGGGCATATAGGACCTACAATAATGTACAGTATTTGAAAAATAATGTGTTTTTTGAACATTAAAGCATGTCAACATATTCTGTTACACCAAATACACAAAATAATGATCTTTAAAAAAGCATCATATGACCCCTTTAACATCACCTTTAAAACAGAAAAAAGGGTGAATATTCATAGTTTTCAGTCACATGACTGGCGCAGAAACCTGGAGGGCAAAACATCCATAGAACTGCAGCACAGGCCGGTCAATTTTCCATCTGTTTCAAGCCACAAATATTTAGATCACCTCTCAAAAGAAGAAACACAAAGACACGTGAACAAACTGCAAGTCCTACAGCACCTTCTGCAGTATTTCAATCACTAAAACAGCGGGACAATCTAAAACACTTAATGTGCCCTAATGTATTGAGACAGCGATATTAAAAGATCAAATTCAACTTTTGTGATGATGCATGTTATATACAGGCAGATGAGCCCAGAATATGAATGAAACTTTGCGTTCATGTTCTGGGTTCATCTGCTTGCCTGAATTTGGTCCTCCAGTATTATGGTTTTATTACAATAAACCACATTAAGCATTTTCTTTATACTAGTTTTCTATAGGAAAATGCTTAACATGCAAGTTAACATGGTGTGTTAATATCACTGTCTTAGTTTTGCCCTCTAGGTGGGTGTTCCTCTAAGGATTTTATGTCATGTAAAAACTATGACAACAGAAGTGATTACTGCATCGCAGTTTACCAACTAAGTTCCATATAAACAGTCTCTCCCTCTCTCTGTTGTGGTTTTTCAGGGCTGGACCTGCCGTTTATGATGATGCCCGTGTGTCTATTCATTGACCAGTAATTCATTCCCCCTTTATTTTACATCCTCCTTATCTATTTTTTAAAACCTATTAATCTTTATTTTTATTTTTAAACCTATTTATCTTTATTTTATGTTTTACTGTTTAATATATTAGAACCACATGTGTATCAGAAAAGCCCATTTTTATATTTTGTGAGTGTTTGCCTGTCCAAAACTCTAGCGATGCTAGTGTGTTCTGGGTGGTTGTCAGGATGTTGCTTATTGACCTAATTCAAAAAAGCCACCCCTAAGTCTCTATGATATTCTGTCCCCTACATATGACTTGGGTCTATGGGATTTTTCCCATTTTTAATTGCCTGACAGGTGAAAGTCTAGTCACTCAGAAAAAAATAACATGTATGTCTTTTAAAAGCAGCGTAATTTGAGGTATCATTTATATTTGTAGAACAAATGGTGTGGCAATGACACTGTACATGCAGTACAGTTTAACACCTAAAATGTAATGTTTACTTTAACATCACGTTCTTTTGGTAATATTTAATAGTTAAAATGAGTCACATTAGCAAAATTTGGTGAGATCCATTGTCAACAGTGTAATGATATATGATGCACAGCTCACAAACACAAAGCAATTTTTAAACCAAGCAAGCAGCTTTCTGTTGGTGAGCACTTGAACCTGATGTGAAATCTGTGCTGACAAATCTTTTGCCTTCATGCAAAATTCCAAATCACATGGATTTCTGTTGAAAAGACTGGATTTTGCCTGTGAAAATTTGCCGAACAATGGTAAATGTGACTGCACCTTCATTTTCTTTTAAATTATTTGCAACCTCAACTCTAAAGTTAACAACCTAAAGTTGAAAAGATCAGAGACTCACAAATGTAGATTACTCGGAGGCCCATTTTCTTGAATCCTCACGAAAGGGCCATTGAATTTTAAACACTGTTTAGCCTCTGTGTGCGTGTGTGTCAGTGATGATAAACAAAGTGACGTGGTGGTACGTGGTGATGAATGGTGAAGCCCGGGGCCAGGAGCACTGTGTTTCAATGGGACTTTAGCGAGTGAACCCCCTCTCTAGCTCTCCATAAATCACTCGTTCTCTTTACCTCTCTTCCTCTCTTTCACTCAGGGCTGGTTGAATGCCAACAGGAGCTGCTCTCACTGCAGGCAGGGTCTCTCCTTTCTTAAAGAGCAAAAGGAAATTCTGATATTATTCGGTGTGGTTTTGGTTCATATGCGAAGCATTTAGCACACACTAACATTAATCTTAAAATCAGGCCACTGATTCTCGCAGGCCTTTGAGAAAAGTGTAACGAAGCCATGCAGCAGATATATTAATGATTCCTTTTTATTAAATAGTAAACGGAACACTTTTCCATACATCAATGACATTAGGTATGGCCTATTATTATTGTTAATTGAATCCCAAATTATTGGACGACTTATTTTGTGAGCAGAAACCAAGTGACCAACTTTACATAAATGTATGGCTGTTTTCCATGACTGAGAGGATGTTTCATTTACACCTTGATTAGGATGAAATATATGTCCATAATCTGGATGTCAGACCAGACATTGTGCGGTGCAGGTACCAGCGTGTTTCTCATTGGTTTTTGTTTCTGAAATCACTTCATTCTACACATAAAGTCTAGTCCAGAGTCTATACGTGTTGTATGATAGTGTGCTAATGTATTTGGCTTGAGCTGATGTGAAGCACTTTGGCTATAGAGGCACTTAGTGTACTTTTGTGTGTGCGAGAGGGAGCATGGGTAGGCCGAGACTTCTGCTCCGTAATTGCTCTGTCCAGTTTTCCACAGAGTAGATATGTAGCATCTGGTTACAATCAATGTTTCCCTCCGCTATTATGAAATTAGCTGCGCGGAAATGATTTGAAATGGCCTGTAATGATTTCTGATAGAAATTTGCGCCATTGTTTCGCCCTTTGAGATAAGCGTGCTGGTAAATAAGTCACAACAAGCGAAAAAAGAACCGAAACGATCGCTTTACCTCGTTCCAAGTCAGGGATCAGGCCTCAAACAGCAAGCGCTTGGCTTTTCGAGCCTCGTATTTTTAATCTTCATTTTTGTTTGTTTATTCGCAAGCTCCTCCTTCAGATATGTGCAAAGGGGACCATCCATGGGCTTTGAAGACCCTTTTTGATCATTAGGTTGATTGCTGTTCTAAGCGCGTTTGTGATGGTTTAATTAAACCAAGACCCTTTGCGGGGCCCCAGCGGCCCTCGAGAGCTCTCCGGCTGGAGGGTTTGAGGGTCTGCTCGTGGCGCACAGTGTTTCTCTTTGTGTTAACGATGAGGAACAGATATTAGGCGAGGAAAATCAATGACATGTTGGAAAGAAAAAGTAAACTGTTACAGTTAGCAATTTGGGGCAAGGTTAGCACGGTTGAAAGTCACCCCACAAAAGCGACATTTTTGGACGAGAACACAAGTGATAAATGATGTGCGCTCTATCTCCTCCTCTCTCTCTCTCTCTCTCACTCACACACACACACACACACAGATGAAGGCAGAGAGGAGGAGAAGGGTGAGGACAGGTGCTTGTGTTCTGCTCTGGTTCTGAGGGAAGAGTTGGATCAGGTTTTTGTCTCTCAGGCTTGCGCGGTCTCTTGTGCAGTGTCACTATCGCATCTGAAGTAAAGTTGCCCCAAGGAGGACAGAGATAGTCGTACCAATAAAAGAAAGCAATACACGAGCCAGAATTGAATAATGCAAATTACCAGTTAACAGAGAAAACAAAGCCATGAACATATAGACATGCACAGGCTTAACTCTACATCATACACATATAAAGAATTTGTCCTTTAGTTTATTGTGATATCTTACTTGAGCTAATCAAATTAGATTTTTAACCACTTAGCACTATGCTAAGCTATAGGCTAAACTGTTAGCTTGTTAGCCAAAGGCTACCTGAAAAAAGTAGCTGCATCTGAAATAGTATACAGTTTAGTAGGTACTACATTTGAATAAAACAAAAAAAATATGTTTAGTATTTATGTAAAAAGCATGTAAGTATTTACAGCACAGCGAGCTAGATTGTAATGCTAGTCGTTAGTGGTTGGTATCAGAGGGAGAGGACGTTCCCATTGTAGATAACATTGTACTGTGAAAAAAATAAATAGTATACGTCCTCGGAAACAAAGTAATTATGATTATAATACAAGATTTATATGCTAGCATCCATGTAAAAGTTCAACCTTTATACAGATATACAATAGCATTTACATTAGCCTCAACGCAAATACGCTAAAGGCCTTTTCATTTCATGTGGCATTTCAAATCATATTCTGATCAGTTACAGCATCCTGTAAAAATAGACAAAGTTACAAATGATTTCACATTTCTAAATAAAAAAAATGAAAGTACTTTGCACTGCATGAGAGAAACTTTCTCGGGTTCTCTTCAGTGTCCCTTGAGACGCGTTTATCTCGCAGGTCCATTCTTCCTGTGCGCAGGTTAAGGGCTGCGGTGTTGACCTAGTATTCCTCTCATTTAATATTCCACCTACCGCTCTTCACACGCTAATTGGGGGAGAAGGAAGCGCTCATTAAGGCTCATTTCATGTACACATATTCATTAGACACAGGGCTGGAGTGTCAGGAAAACACAGCCTGGCCTCTTTTCTAGTTTGTTTACTTTCCTGTTTATTTGCAGGTGTATTTGTTCGTTTAAATTGCCCTTTCCTGTAGACTTAAGCGAAAATGCACTCAAATTAGTTCTGTTTGTTCTTAGTCTACGTCGTTCTTTAAAAAGGAGTTTTACACTTGGTAAAAGTTGTTGATGCTTGTAGATCTTAAAATCTTGTCAGTTCTGTTGCCACCATGGCCTTGTGGTTTGTGACGCATTGAGCCGTAGTGCTTACTTTGAGAAACAGAGGTTTGAGTCCAGTTCATATTATTTCCTTAACCCTCATCATTGCCGGTCTACTGTCTCTTACACCCATTTGTGAAAGTGGAAAAAAAATGTCAAAAATAGTTTGATTTTCTAGTTCTCCAATTCTTTGTTGATTACTAGTTGGCTTTCCTGCTAAACTGATAAATCTAAGCTTTAAAAACCACTGTACTTTTCCAGTTTCAGAATATTCAAACCAAACAGGGCAAAGATCAATGCAGTGCCACTTTTATAGCTCTCAATGCACCAACTATTCCTTCATTTTATATTCCCACCATTCTCTATCTTCCAGAAAGGCCCAGACATGTTCTGCGGTCCAGCCTGCATATGGCTGTTAAAATGTAATATAGACTAATACCCCCTCATTCACTTCCTCCTCCAACCTATTACTGCTAGGGTTTTATTGTCCTGCTTTCATCTTTTTTGTGTATACGTATGTATCGTGGGGGTTAACTAACGAACATTGGTCCTTTGCTTTGGTTGAGCTCATTAAGTGCTTTGTGCATTTCCTTTTGGGGGCCTGGTTTTAATGTAGCTTGTTATTCCGCGCTCTAGTGAATCAGGGGCCCCGTGGACCTCAAGTTTTGGAAGTGTAACCCCTGAGAATTATTTGAAGTTGAAGAACGAAATTAAGAGGTGATAGGGAGTGACTCGTGCGCTGAATCGCTTTCATTGACTGTGCCGGTAATATAGCTTGCGGTTTAGTGGTAGGAAGTTTCTGTGCTTTGTTACTGAATTACTGGATTTCTCCTGCATTTCGCAAAGCATCTGTAAATGTGACCGCACCTTTACTGTTATAAACAATACAGTAGGTTCCTTAGGAAACCCTCTATTTTCATTTAAATTGCAGATAATTGTTTAGACTGAGGACTATCCAGTAACACATCTCTGTATGTTTGTGAATCTGCGAGGTTGTTCATCCAGGAGTTTCTTCCATCGTGTTACTCCTCTGTGAGTTGGTTCTGATTGGACTGTGTCTCACAGCTATAAATACCTCCCAGGCGTTTGGATCCCCATGCTTTAGGGCTCCCCCGGCGCCTCCTGTCAAACACTGCCATCTTGTTGGGAATAAATGTCTAACAGAGGGGCGATCTGTCTCTCTCAAGCTTTTTTTCTCTAGCGGGCTAAGGCTTTATCAGAGTTTGTGTGGCATCAGCTTCGATGGGAAGGTCTTATCTCCTCTCGGTTTCCCCATTTTCTTAATCTCATTTTTTTTTCTGTTTTTACATATTTTTGGTTTATTTCTCCTGCATTTTCCTCCCCATCCCGATTTCTCTTAATTACAAATACAAACTCCTCTAACCTTCGCCTTCCAATAATTTTCCCAGAGGTACAAACTGTTTAGAACAAGTGTTGTGTGCTCACTTAACCTTATGTGATCGACATTGTGATGTTTAGTAAAAGCTGACAACTGAGACTAAGCGAATCTCACCTGTTCACAGGTCAAAAAACATGCCATCTTTAATCCAAAAATGAATAGAAACAGAAAATGAAGCATATTTTAGGACTATTAAGATCATTTGTATTCTAACATTATTTTCATGACTTAAATATTTCTCTCAAATGCTCATTATAGTAATGCAAAAAAAATGTATTTTTTATTACTACTGTATGGTGGCAAATTTTTTCCATCATGTTAGCATTTACATTTTTTAATTATATAATTTACACTTACATGTATGCTTAATTACATAGATCACTTAAGTACATAGAACTGAGAGTAATGGGATTTACAACAGCAACAACAACAATAATAATAATAATAATAAAAACATCTGGACATATTACAGTAATAAAAATGTAGGAGAAAATGTGCTTAATTGCCATTATATTAACATCATTACACAGTCTTAAAGGGATAGTTCACCCAAAAATTAAAATTGGCCCATGATTTACTCACCCTAAAGGCATACTAGGTGTACATGACTTTCTTCTATCAGACGGATCCAACATATCCATATTTAAAATGTTATAACCACTTTTCTGTAGCTTGCGCTAACTGTCGTACGCGGAAGCCGTTCCGGGCGGATGACGTAGGACGTATGCGTAGCGTAAGCGCCTGTGAGAATATGCTAGTCTCGCGAAAACCAATGTTTGTTTATAGGAGCAAAGGAAGCAAAGTTTCCTTACTTTAGCAAAGGAAAACCAGTCTCCTCTTGGCTTATATCGAAATCCTCTGACATTTTTCTTTACAAATCCTGATTTTGTACTTCTAATTTGTGACCGGTGTTTTGTTTTGTTCTCTCCTCTGCGCTTCCGCTTTCATCACTTCTCACCGGCGCATACGCCACACATACGTCCTACGTCATCCACCCGGAATGAACGCGCATACGACAGTTAGCTAAAGCTAGAGATTATGGTTTATAATGTTTTAAATATGGATATTTTTCTTACAAAACAGCATCGATTCCCTACAAGAAGCCTTTATTCACCCCCCGGAGCAGTGTGGGACACTTTTTTATTACGGATGGATGCGCTTTATAGGACTTCTTTTGGACTGTTGAACAGAAACACCCGAAGATCATTTGTATTCTAACATTATTTTCATGACTTAAATATTTCTCTCAAATGCTCATTATAGTAATGCAAAAAAAATCTATTTTTTATTACTACTGTATGGTGGCAAATTTTTTCCATCATGTTAGCATTTACATTTTTTAATTATATAATTTACACTTACATGTATGCTTAATTACATAGATCACTTAAGTACATAGAACTGAGAGTAATGGGATTTACAACAGCAACAACAACAATAATAATAATAATAATAAAAACATCTGGACATATTACAGTAATAAAAATGTAGGAGAAAATGTGCTTAATTGCCATTATATTAACATCATTACACAGTCTTAAAGGGATAGTTCACCCAAAAATTAAAATTGGCCCATGATTTACTCACCCTAAAGGCATACTAGGTGTACATGACTTTCTTCTATCAGACGGATCCAATCGGAGTTATAAAATATGGATATTTTTCTTACAAAAAAGCATCGATTCACTACAGGAGGCCTTTACTCACCCCACGGAACCGTGTGGGACACTTTTTTATTACGGATGGATGCGCTTTATAGGACTTCTTTTGGACTGTTGAACAGAAACACCCGTTCACTGCCATTATAAAGCTTGGAAGAGCCAGGACCATTTTTAATATAACTCCGAATGGATCCGTCTGAAAGAAGAAAGTCATATACACCTAGGATGGCTTGAGGGTGAGTAAATCATGGGCCAATTTTCATTTTTGGGTGAACTATCCCTTTAAATGATACTAAAAGGCTTGTTTTCATTTAAAAAAAAAAAATGTCTTCTGATTTAGGGATGGAATATGACCTAGAGACTCCTAAACAGCCCTCATCCTGACCTGATTTAATAAAAAAAAAAAGTCAGCAACTACAACTTTTTGCTCAGACTGCAGCATTATATACACTTGTCACTAATTTCCTCTCTCATGACATTATTAATATAGTGCTAAAAGAGTACCTCACAGTTCAAAACAACCTCAAATAATTAGCTGTTGCCCATCTTTTAACATTTACTCTGGCAATTATGGTGATTATTTGTGTGCCTTGATCTTCATATGTAAATCTTTGTGTAAACAAACATATATTAGTGTGTGGGTACGCGGGTGCGATCATGTACACACGTACCTGACAAAAACACTGTGCCGTAGACGTACACTAAATTACCCCCTAATTGGATCCCTTTGAATATTCAAGAGACGTCCCCTCCGACACATGTACAAAATAAAAACGAACAAATATGTGGGGGCAAGAATAGCACATTGAGGTTAAAGGCGCTGAGGGAGATAGCCTTCTTTCTCTCGTTCCTGTCCCCGGCATCTGTTCATCCATATGGAACGGGGGGCAGAATCCGCCGTCTCTGGGAAGGCTGACATTATGTCAAACAACTCGCTGAGAGAAAACCAGCTTTAGAAGAAAAGTTAGAGGAAGAGACATGAGGAGAAAGCATTTACAAATTTGATGAGGTTCTCATACATTCGAGAACACTTTAACTGGACGATGGCTAGTTGAAGCACTAAGTAAATTTTAAAAGAATTACAGGATCCAATAACTAATAAGAAATTTATTTTTTTATTTAATTTTATGATTTGTTAATATTTTAATAAATAAAATTTAAATCTTTTAAAACTAGCTTTCCAATTGGTGTAAATCTCAAAACAACACGTTGCCCCGTTTCTTTTATTTATTTATTTATTTATTATTTTTTTGCTTTTCTCTGGTGGCCATGGTGGTATTCGAGTTTCTTTGTTTGCAACCGGTAAGAAAGCTTTTTCCAGAAACTTCATATTGTCTTTATTTTTAGTGGACAGCAAATAAAAGGTCTGATAAATGAATTATTGATTGCAGTGGTCAGTTAAAAGAAAAAGCACTTCCCTTCTTTTTGTTAGTTTATTTATTTATCTGTTTGTTCACTTTGTACTCTCGGCTGGTGCTGTTTTGTAGGGTTGAGTGGATGGATGCGTTTTGTTCAGCGGTTCAACTTTATATAGAGATGGGCGATACTATAGTATACATAAATAGGTTTTATATAAACAATGATATAAACAATCACGTAGCTGAGATTTGCTATATAGCATATAGCTTTACGTGTAATGAAATAGCGAATCGTTCAGCAGTTTTGTTCAAAAAAAATATTTGTTTGAAACGACAGATTTGTTCAGGCAATATAATGAAGCAAATTTTGAAATTATGTAGACGTTTTTCTTCGGAACAATGTGCAGTGATGAACCGTACACAATAAGACAGAAACGTCGTTTCCTGATTCATTCAGCAAGTTACATTGTTACACCAGTAGGTGGCCACAAGTGACTTGGTGTATAACAAATGAGTCACTGAATCATTAATTTAACAGATTTCTTACTGTCTACGGAGTCAAATTATATTTGTATAGCGTTTGTCACAATACACATTGTTTTAAAGCAGCGTTACAGAAAATCATGTTAATGTTTATAATGTCGTATACAGCTGGGCGATATAGTGAACACAAAAACAATCAAGCAGTTGAGATTTGCTATAGTATATATCGATTTATGTAATTGCACTTTATGTATGTGGATAAAGTTGTATATACTTATATTTTCAACTTTATATAGAGATGGGCGATACTATAGTATACATAAATAGGTTTTATATAAACAATGATATAAACAATCACGTAGCTGAGATTTGCTATATAGCATATCGCTTTACGTGTAATGAAATAGCGAATCGTTCAGCAGTTTTGTTAAAAAAAAATATTAGTTTGAAACGACAGATTTGTTCAGGCAATATAATGAAGCAAATTTTGAAATTATGTAGACGTTTTTCTTCGGAATAATGTGCAGTGATGAACCGTACACAATAAGACAGAAACGTACAATCAAAATGTTCATGCTGAACGTAGGAAACAGATGCACAGCCCCTCGTGCGCATTTAAACATTTCTGCGGTCTCCACCTCCAGCTTTATCTCACAGTTCACCTCACACCTCTCTCTCCAGCGTCCCCTTCCGCTCGCCCCTTTTCTCACCCTATCCTTCTTCCTCTCGCGCATTTTCCTCTTCACACTCTATCTGCGTGACCTTCATCTGCTCACCACTTTCAGCCGGCACCAAAAACTTAATCACACACTGTCAAGCTGTAAGGAGAGGAGGAGGAGGGCGAATTCTTCCCCTCCTTCTCTCGGCTCCTCTCTTCTTTAATGCCCTTTGCAGGGGCGAGGATAGAAGGGGGAAAATTTATGGCTGGTGGGACAGGTGGGGTATGAACAATGGGCAGAAAGGAGTGCAGGGGAACGTAGGAAACAGATGCACAGCCCCTCGTGCGCATTTAAACATTTCTGCGGTCTCCACCTCCAGCTTTATCTCACAGTTCACCTCACACCTCTCTCTCCAGCGTCCCCTTCCGCTCACCCCTTTTCTCACCCTATCCTTCTTCCTCTCACGCATTTTCCTCTTCACACTCTATCTGCGTGACCTTCATCTGCTCACCACTTTCAGCCGGCACCAAAAACTTAATCACACACTGTCAAGCTGTAAGGAGAGGAGGAGGAGGGCGAATTCTCCCCCAGAAACCAGGGTTCGAGAAGCTTCCTCTGGGCACTCAGACTCTTCCTCCAGGCTTCCCCGCTCCCTTCCTGTTTGCAGATGGCCTCTCTTCCGTGGATACATTGCTCACTAACATCCAGGTACATGCAGTGTGTCTTTTATTCACGTTTGTTAGATTAAAAATTGAAGTTATGTTTTTATCCTCATATGCCGTCTTAAAATTGATTAACCACAACCCATTTTATGATTCAAGATGTTTCAAGAACTGTATGCTCTTCAATAAAAATAGTTATTGAGGGAAAAAATATTAAATATAATTTCAGTTTATATTTCTCCTATTTTTTAGCATTTTAATGAATTTAGATTGTTTTAATATATTAATACCGATATTAATTCATTATTAGTTATATTAATAATTATTATTAAATTATAGTAGTAGTAGTAGTAGTAGTAGTAGTTCATTTACATAATTTTAAGTCATCATGTGCCTCCCCCTTGGAAGTTTGCTGAGGCCCCCTAGTGGGCCCTGGCCTCCTGGTTAAGAACCACTGCTCTTTACAGTAACTGTGAATGTTTATATGTGTATTAAAATCAAGTGTGTCTTGTGTTGTGTTGGCGGCTCAGGGTCTGCTGAAGGTGGCCGTGGATAATGCCCGTGTGCAGGAGAAACAGGTGCAACAGGAACGCAAGGAGTTAAAGATGGAGCTGTACAGAGAAAGAGAGATAAGAGAGAGTCTGGAGAGACAACTCACCTCTGAACTGCACAGCCGAGGTACATGCACACTCGATTAGACTGAAGCATGCTAGGGTGGATCATAATTGAACTAGCTTTTTATCATATAATACTTGATATAATAGTAATATTTTAGGTCCAGAGTTCCCACGGTCATAGAAATTGTAAAAAGAATAATGTACGTTTCAATAGTATAAATAGTGTTTAATCTTTTTTAATTATTTTAAATTAAGCCTTATCCAGTAATCACAAATTACTGAAAAAATGATGGAAATTCATTGGTCATTATGTGTACGAACCCTTCCGGTCCTTTTTTTTAGTAAACATTAACGCATGACGAACACTCAGAAAAAGAGTGTGCGCCGCCAATTCCCTCCCTACATCACAACCAAACCGTGTCACTAGTGGATTTACTGCCAATTCAACTCCTGCCGTTTGCGCCAAGAAATTAAGCCAATTATTCAGCTGGATAAAAAATGGAATGCGATTTTCATGCGCATCTCGATAGTAAAGCCGCTTCTGTGATTAGTAGTAAATCTCCAGCACGTGCGTTCAGATGGAGCGGCATTTACTACACAGAGCCGTAGTTCACGGACAAGCTACACAAAATCGCGGTCAAAATCGGCAATGAATCGCCTGCAATTTTGCACAGCCCTACTCTCAAGTGGCCAAGACCGCAAGTGTGGTATTGGGACAAGCCATCCGTGTCCTAACAACTGCACAGCCGAGGTACATGCACACTCGATTAGACTGAAGCATGCTAGGGTGGATCATAATTGAACTAGCTTTTTATCATATAATACTTGATATAATAGTAATATTTTAGGTCCAGAGTTCCCACGGTCATAGAAATTGTAAAAAGAATAATGTACGTTTCAATAGTATAAATAGTGTTTAATCTTTTTTAATTATTTTAAATTAAGCCTTATCCAGTAATCACAAATTACTGGAAAAGTGATGGAAATTCTTTGGTCATAATGTGTATGAACCCTTCCAGTCCTCATTTATTATATTTTTTAGTAAACACATTAACGCATGACGAACACTCAGAAAAACCTCAGAGTGTGCGCCGCCAATTCCCTCCCTACATCGCAACCAAACCGTGTCACTAGTGGATTTACTGCCAATTCAACTCCTGCCGTTTGCGCCAAGAAATCCAACCAATTATTCAGCTGGATAACAACTCTGACAATATGTACAAACACCTCAATAATTTATTAGCCATGGCTGTTACAGCATTTCATGTTCTTTTAGTGCGCACTGTTATATGGTGGATGATTTGGCCAATCAAAGGCAAGTAATTAGAAGTGTGGGGAGGAAGGAACACTGCAAGTGAGCGAGTGTTTCAAAAGACCGTTAATTGCTGTGAATCCACATATACACAGAGTTGATTATGTTTGCACATATTCAGAGGATTGTGCTGTGTGAACACAATGTGTTGGCGTACAGCTGTTGTGTTAGCCACATAAATGTGCATTGGTAGGTTGATTATTTTATTAGTAGTGCTATTAGATTGCTTATTCTTAGGGTCCCTGAACCCTGAATATGCGTAATAGTAGTAGCGATGTCCTAGCAAACACCACAAACTAGGACACATTTCCGTAAAGTTTATTAATCTGAGCATCTAAAAACCTTGCAATTTTACATATCCTTTTTGAAAGCTAAATGCAGATGAGCTGAAGGCCACTGTCAAAGAAACCTGGGCTTCCATACCACCTTAGTAGTGCCACAAACTGATCACCTCCATGCCATGCCGAGTTGAGGCAGTAATTAAAGCAAAAGGATCCCCTACCAAGTATTGAGTACATGTTCAGTAAATGAACATACTTTCCAGAAGGCTAAAAATGTTTTTTTTATTGGTCTTAATAAGTATTCTAATTTGTTGAGATAGTTAATTGGTGGGTTTTTGTTAAATGTGAGCCAAAATCATCACAATTAAAAGAACCAAAGACTTAAACTACTTCAGTCTGTGTGCATTGAATTTATTTAATACACGAGTTTCACAATTTGAGTTGAATTACTGAAATAAATGAACTTTTCCACGACATTCTAATTTATTGAGATGCACCTGTATATATTTTCTTATTTTGAAAAAAATTTCAAATATATTGCATTTAATTATTAATGACTTACATTCAGTGGTTTGATATTGTTCGTTGTTTGTGATTAGAATCAGTTCGTAATGCTTTTTGGGATGAGAAGTTATCCAACAGAAAAGAGGATTTTCCGCCATTCTCTTTTCTTATTTTTTTAGACCACTTTCTGGTTTAAATTCTCTCTCAGAATTCAAGAATTGAGATTCTCTTCACTTTTTAGATTGGTTCAAGCCTTATAACGGTTCATTGAGGATATTTTTTTATTTTGCTATCCTCACTTACATGAACTATAGTGTCCTGCACCCACTAGGAAAATTTTTATTTTATTTTATTATATCTGGTGTCTGAATCATTTTTAGTTTGACTGTATATCGAGAAATGAATGGGAAAAATATATCCAGAATACTGAAAAAGCAACCTGTGGATTTTACACTTTCACAGCCAAATATAACATATTTGATGTGTAAGATTGTGTTGCATTTTTACTTTAATTGACAACAGAAAATTGAGGTAACGCTGGAAACTCATTGCGTCGTACCTTGCTTGGACATACACTGACATACACAATTTCTCTTTACAGTACATTCTGTGATATTCTCTCACAGTATCTTTAAAGATCTGCTTGTTCAGAACTTCCCTCAGTTTGTCCATTGATATTTCGTTCAACCTTCTGTTCATTCTCATATATTTTTTAGTTGGTGCTGATATTGGTATTTCCGTCTAGGTCATAACTATTAGCAATGCATTAGGATCATAATCTCAGCTGAGGAAATGGAGACTGATGTTTATCATAAACGCTCTAAATATGCACATTTATCAAGGCCAAACCATTTTCCCTAAATCGCTTGCTGTTGTTTTGATTACACTTGTTTAATTGTGAATATCTTAACAGAAGCAGAATTTGAATGGAGAAAAAAAACTGGTACATTTGCAAGACATCTGCAAGTCTGCTGGAGCAATTATTAGGCCAAGGCTGATTAGACACAAATTCATTATGAGAAATGCCCTTTGTTTTTGCCTTTCATCTGAGGGGAATGCTAGAAAAACATCCATATTGTGAAGGTCTGCTGTTACGTCACATCTCTGCTCAGATAAAGCTACTTCCTCTTTTGTTTATCTGTGCAACATGGCCTTTGTTGTAGAGATTATTTCCAAGAGCAGTTCAACTCAACTGCGCTAGGCAGACAACGTGAATTAAAATATATATATGTACATATTTATTTTTTAATAATACACACTACCTAGGCCTGGGCGATAAAACGGTATCGATATTTATCGACGGTACACCATCTTCGAT
>NW_015662004.1:1836399-1861457 GCF_001515625.1 Sinocyclocheilus rhinocerous | reverse complement strand
TGCTGCGTTATTCATTCAAAATATTAGAGAAATATAGAAGCTCAATGCGGAGAAGATCTTGATTAGATTAAAATCGAAACCAAGCCATTCACACAGAACGCAAATTCAGCACATTTTTTAGACGGACAAATATGACTGCTGCTCTCACAGATGTATAGAAAGCCATGCAAAGTTAAAACAGTGTAAACTTTTAGAAAACGCGTCACGAATTTGTGGAGGTTTATTCCGTTTCGCTGCATCTCATATGTTTTTAAAGGCAATCTGTGTGATGGGCGATTCGGCTCTTTGTATTAAGCAATGCATAAATACATGATGCCGTTTTGTTCATAATTGTTTATGCAATTTACGAAATTATGTTTGATTTATAGGAGTTAATTTAGACGTACTGCACGTTTTTCTTTTTATAAACAGTTATTTCCTTTGCATTGGCAATTTAATGCGCTGCATTATTTTGCTCATTGCGCCCTCCTGTGGCCTCGGGAGACAAGCCAAAAGTTTCCTTCAGACCTATTTAATCTGCATATAAAACATTAGAAATTAGATATTGGTTATAATAAATTTTTATTTTGTGTTTGACTGTTAAAACAAAATATTTGTTGTTTGTCTCAATAAATTGGGTTAATTAAAAAATACAGTGGTTGAATTTAAACAGGTTTTTTCTATTGCTCTGTGTTTTAAAAAAAGGTTATAAAAAATGTCAATAATTATCGATACTGAATGATATGAAACATTATATCGTTGATACATTTTTTAGCTATATCGCCCAGCCCTAAACCATTGAAAAGTTTGGGGTCAGTAAGTTTTTTTTTTAAAGAAGTCTCTGATACTCACCAAGGCTGTATTAAATATACCGTAAAAACAGTAATATTGTCAAATTTTATTACAATTTAAAATAACTCTTTTCTATTTTAACACGTTTTAAAATGTAATTTATTCTTGTGATACAAAGCTGAATTTTTAGCAGCATTACTCCAGTCTTCAGTGTCACATGATCCTTCAGAAATCATTCTAATATGCTGATTTACTGCTCAAGATACATTTCTGATTATTATCAATGTTGAAAACATTTGTGCCACTTAATATTTTTTGTGGAAACCATAATACATCTTTTAGGATTCTTTGATGAATAGAAAGTTAAAAAGAACAGCATTCATTTGAAATTGTAAGGACTTTCACAAGAGTTTAATGCAAAGAATTTAATGCTGAATAAAAGTATAATTTCTTTAAAAAAAAAATCTTACTGACCCCAAAGTTTTGAATGTGTATTTTTAATTAAACTTTCTCCACCTCTTTTTTTTTTGTATTATTTCCCTTGAGAGGATCCCAGAAAACCCTCAGTGAGGTCAATAAGTCGATGTATTTTAGGTTGTAAAATGTGACAATATTTATTAAAAATGTTATTTGTAAATATATTTATTTGAGACAGAGGTACCAATGCCATGTTTTACTGATAAAGTACCGAGGTCTAATTGTGTGACATATTTGATTTTAGAGGCAGTGATACCAGAGGTGAAGTCTGAACATAATGGCAACCAGCAGGAGAACTCCGCTGTACAAGGTAAAAATTTACTGTATTTAAACTACATGTGTAACTACCACAAACTACAAAACTCAAAATAAAGACCTGACACCATACGGTGAAGAGTCGGTATTTGAATGAAAGGTAAAAATGGCTGCAGTTGAGAAGATGCAACCAGCCATGTGCTGTACATATGGTCCAGAGGCCCCCCTCTCTCCTGGGGCCGAACCCCAGCAAAACTACCAGAGTAAATCCCTGAACTTGCCGTGCATCTCATTGGGTCCCTTTGAAGATGTCCAACTCTTTCAGGAGCGAGATTACAAACGGATGTTTTCATGTGCCTTTCACGCTTCCGTTCCCCAAGATCTATTTGCACTTTACAGCTCTTCTGCACACACTCATACAGTGACATTCTTATCCCTGTTCCATCTGTCTTTCCCTCTTCCCTCAAACCTAGCCTCCCAAATCTGGCCAAAAGTTGTGTTTGATAAATGGGACCTATTATCAACACGTCTGACGGCGAATTAAAGACCCGCTGCCGTACATCTTATTGAAATGTGGGGCTGGGGGGAAGGTGAATAAATACATACGTTTACAGAAGATGCAGTGAAAATGGGCTGCAAAGTGCTCCGCTGAAAATGAGCGAAATGTTTTTCCCCCTATATAGCCAATTTCACAGTCTGCAAATAAAGAGACATCCATTTTTCTTCTGGCTTTGACAGCGGCGCTGTAACAGAGCACTGCTGAAGCGTTTGTAGAGTAGATACCGCCAGTTTTTTTCTTTTTCTTTGGGGCAGCACCAGGGTTCATTCTCAGTGTAAAGGGGTCATCGCTGGGTGATCGTAGGTTTCTCCGGTTGAAACAGACACAACTTCACCCTAAATCTGTGGCCAATCTCATGTTTCAAAGTCTGTAACATTCAACTCCAGGTCAGATCTGCAAAACCTGCAGATCAAAGACATGCAGCCTTAGACTAGACTGAGAAATACATCAATAGTTATTTTGTAGGCCGACATCTGGAGATGGAATAGAGCATGCTGATGTCAAATCTTGTGAGACATCAACTCGTGACTTGAGAAAATAAAAAGAAGTTCAGTGCTCTTGTTTTCAACCATTAAGTGATGAGCAAACACAATCACATTTGCTTACTGTACAAGAGTAACCATCCCAAAACAAATCCAAACGATTTTGGGTCAAAACCCACCAGATGAGAAGCACTCATCTTGAAATCGTACAGGATTCCTTTTGCTGCACTTTCATTCAGGCTTAAAATTGACTAGGGGAGTCATTGGCTCCTAAAATAAAAACATTTAGGAGCCCAATAGGTTTTTTAGTTATCACAAATTGCAGAATCGCTTGATAAAGGTGGTTGATCAGAGGCAGTTTAGTTCCCATGCTGTCATTTGTAATCCTGATTTGTCATATAAAGGTCACTTTGTTTTGTAAGACTATTTCTGGCTGTTTGGAGGGGAAAACATGTGTTGATGGTTCTAACATGTTATCCATATTACTCCCAATAGTGATGTTAGAAAAGATGACCGGAGAAAAAAAAATTATATTTCCATGCTCTGGGTTCACTCACAAATTTTTGAGTTCCCCAAGAAGCCTCAATGTTTGTTTCTTGAGGGGATGCAAAACATTTGCGAAAGAATGCAAAAGTTTATCAGGGATTGCAAAAAACTGCCCATAAACAGAAAGTTTCTCAGGGGAATGCAAAACTCTTGCTGGAGAATGCAAAAGCTTTGAAATATTTTTTTTTCCATCATGTCCCTTTGGGGGCTCTGCACAAGATTACAGTCAGACCTCACTGTGCTTAATGACAAATATATATATATATATATATTTATGAATACCATTTATTACAACAAAATTTTATGTATATTTAAATGACAAATAACAGTTCTCAGTTAATTTTGAAAAACTGAAAAATGTCTTTCATTTGCAACTATTTTAGTGACAGTCTGGAGGCCTGTGGAATGTAGTCTGTGACCTGAGTTGAGGCGTCACTAATGTGAACATAACAGCAGGGATTACTGTGAGAGCTCCGTCACAATGCCCCTGACCTTTAGAGCAACGAGCAGAACCAGGAAATCTGAAGATCAGACCTTTCCCCCATAATGCAGAGGTTAATACGAGGTGCAAATGAGTGACACAGTTCTTTGGCTGTTCACTTCACGAGTAGTGAAAAAAACTGCTTTCCATTACACGTTTATACTTCACTAAAGGGGAAAAAACAAGTTTAAAGGGATAGTTCACCCAAAAATGAAAATTCTGTCATTAATTACTTACCCTCATGTCGTTCCAAACCCGTAAGACCTCAGTTCATCTTCGGAACACAAATTAAGATATTTTTGATGCATTCTGAGAGCTCTCTGACCCTCCCAGAGACAGCAAGGGTCCTTACGATCAAGATCCAGAAACGTAGCAAGGAGATCGGTAAAATAATCCATGTGACATCAGGGGTTCAACCGTCATTTTACGAAGCTACGAGAATACTTTTTTTCTTTTGCGCACAAAAAGTATTCTCGTAGCTTCGTAAAATGACGGTTGAACCCCGGATGACACATGGATTATTTTACCGATCTCCTTGGTTTGGAACGACATGAGGGTGAGTAATTAATGACAGAATTTTCATTTTTGGGTGAACTATCCCTTTAATACTGTTCCAGCTGCTAATTCAGTTTAGGACTGTAAAATTAATCGTATGTTAATTGAGACTGCAATTGTGGATGCCGTATATTCAGTACTTCGATAAAATGGCGTTCAAATTTGGCTTACAGGAAGTGACTATGAATGAGTCCTACTGAATGAGCTTTAAACTATTTGAGTCACAAAGACGAGCCGTTTTAGGTAGGCGTGGCTGACTCTTAACTTTTATAAAGAATATCTCTTTGGATTTGAGACTTTAGTCTTTGCAACTTTACAGATCTTCTTTATGCACCAAGAGCTTGTAACACTCCAAAGAGAAAGGAAAAATTGAAATCGCATCATATGACCTCTTTAAGGTTCACTCTTGTTCGCGGAGGCCACAAAATTATTAACACTGGAACATGAAGAGAAATATTCGACAATACAATATTTGTCATAAACGTAGAGTCCTTTTTCGGTGTAAACAACATCTAAATTGTAACAAACTAAAGGAAGAGCATATCTAATTTGTTGGTTAAGGAATGCTCGGTTTTGTCCAGGAAGGAAAAACATAATGATCCCGCACTCTCTCGGATGCACAGATCATCACTTTATCTGTGCACCTCTTTATCTAGAATTTCCATCAAGCTGAAAGAGGAAAGGTGTCTGTGCAATCAGTTTACAAAGTCTGCCAGCCGCCCCACCTGGGGAGTTTGTGTATGAAGTCTGTTGTCCGCTCCACCCCTCCCCGAGCTCCCGCGCCTCACCACATTTATCCATTACAGCCGGCAAAAATCTAATTAGCCCGTGCTTCTCTCCCAAGTCGGACTTCACAGTTTTGCAAGCTTAGCAGTGACAGCTGATTTCATTAGGTTTGATTGTCCTTGCCGAGATCCCACTCGTCGGGCTAAAAGCTTTTTGCGCTTTCTCAGGTTTCACCCCTGTTTTTGTCCATTACGATGACCTGTGCCTTTTCTGATTAATCAAGACAAGTGGCGCTAACAGAAAACTGCTGAACACAAAAGGAGGTGACATCATTTTACAAGCCAATTAAGAGAAGTGTGGAGTGGTGAGAGAGAGAGAGAGGGAGTGAAGAAGGGAGGTGAGGTGAAAATGTAATTAAGATGGAGCAAACCAAACTCGAAACGTTGCAGTCACACTCAATGTGCATCATTCCGGAGAATTCCACACACGTTCCAACAATCAACGCTGAAAGTGTGCAGATTCCGTATGGGTCTATGTAAACACACTGTACTTCAGTACACCATTCATATTAATTGGTATCATGCTGTGATATAACTAGGGTGAATAATCAAGGAAGAGAAAGTGGTTTTTGCGTTTCGAGAATAAATGAGACCGGGCTTATAGGGAGAGGAGCCGTGTGTTGTGGAGAAGGTCCCAGAGGAGGACCACCCTCACCTCCCCATCCATCTATTTACAGTATCCTACATGTGGGGCAAAAGAGCCAAAGATGCATAGGGTTGACCTCATCGCTGGCAACAGTTACTCATTTACTGAAATACCGATGTAAGGAGAAGAATGTGATGTTTAAACGGTTGCCTTTGAATATAACTCAAATATTTGGATGTTTTTTGTTAGGGATACAAATTGATGAAGAAAATGTGAATATGAAAATGAAAACAGCCAACAGCAAATATTTTATTGATAGTCTCCTTATATACAATATAATTTATATTTTATAATGCACATTTATTTATTCATTAATTTGCATAAAATACTACAAATTTATTTTTTGGTGAATTTTACAGCAAATTGGGAAGCACATCTTGTCCAAATATGGAATAATATTCTTCAATGCTGGAATTCAATTTTGCATTTTATCTTGAATTGAATGAATAATGGTGGGGGGGAAAATTACATTTTAAAATTGCCCTGTGTATTTTTAATACAATATTTTTAAGTATAAATATTTTTTTTACAATTAAGTCTATAAAGTCTAAAAGAATGAGCAAAATGTTGCTAATTATTTAACTTTGAACTTGCCTTGTGTAACAAGATTTTTTAAATATGTTTTTTAATATAATTATAATAATTATATGTAATATAATTTTTTAATAAACTAATATGAGGTACTAAAATTCAAAAGAATGAGCAAAATCCTTTTTTTTTTTTTTTAGATAGTTTAGCATGTGACATGGTGAAAACACTGATATTCACAAAAGAGAAATCTTCATGATGCAATGAATGGTGGTATTTTGGCCCACCTCCTGCTTAACAAAACAGATAGTGTCCTGCTCTGTCAGGTCTCTGTATTAAGTGTATGAACTATTTGCTCTGGTGTCTCCTGGGTACAGCTTCATCATGGCAGATTTAGTCTGCTGTCAGCCATAGGACTCAATTAATTGCACTTCAGGATATTACTTGTAACTCATATTTCAGAGCAAGTGAAAAACCAGTCTTCTATTTATCTCCTCTAGCGTCTCTCCCTCCTTTCAGCACCAGCAGGCCTCACGGCATTGATGCATTTCAAATGGTTCACGTATAATATGAATGTCACATGTAATGTGTTATATGGCACATTTAATATTCATGCTCGGTGTATGTTTATAAACAAAAAAGGGTTGAATGAGAAAGCAATTCAGTTCACAGTTTATCAAAAAAATCAGGCACTTTCCACAAGAGAAGAGGGAGAGTATAAAAATAAGGTCTGGAATTCTTAATAGTCAAACGTTTCTGAAGGTTAAGCACAGTTTTTTTTATGGATCATTTGCTGAAAATCCCTGGAAGTTAAAATAATGTTATATTAGCTGTTTTATGGTTGCAACCACCTTGGCAAAATTAGGAACATGTCTGAGTACAGTTTTAAAACTAACCTCTATTTGTGTGATTCTATTATTTATAGTAATCAACAAAAATGAAAAGAAGAAATTTTATAATGTTAATTTGTTTATTTTAAAAAGACAGCAAAATGGATAATAGGGTTACAGATGTAGTATTAAGCTGTAAATTAATTAGAAATGTAATTTTCAAAGACATACAAATATAAATTAAGCTGTCACTCAGTAAAGCATAGGTAGTTTTAAATCAAATTGTTTAATTATTTGATAAAGCTGTTGATAATTTTTCTGGATAAGTAGATGTTTTTGAGGTCACTGACAAATGCAGTGAATGCAACAATGTGTGTGGAATTCAGATCAGGGTGTAGAAAATGAACACTTCCGGTGTGTCCCTGTTCAAACAATGTTACATTTCTGTTTTTGTTTTTTTTTTATTATTGAGGTGAGATCATGCACTAACAAAATGCGAGAAAGATAATTTTTTGGCAATTAAATGTAGTAATTAATTTTTATAATTTGTATAAAATATATAAATTGTATAAAATAATAATTTGTATAAAATTAATAAATAAATAAAATTCAAATTTATTAACAATTCAACAAATTATATCAAAATTGTTGAAAAGAGTCAAGAACGCCCAATTTGTGGAAAGTATCACCAATCAACATGTAACTTTTTTACATATCTGGAATGTCATTTTTCAGATTTGGGCTGACCTCTAGATTATACGCAGGGATGTGAACACACCGTTTAATGCCCTGCACTCTTACTCTCTCGCCGTCCATGTACCTTGAGTGCCGTTTTTTTAACATCCTGCATACATATTAGCTCATCTGTTGGTGCTTGCAGAAACGAGCATGTTGAACATGCAAAAGCACTCGAGTCCTAATGAACTGCTTCCTGTGTGACGGTGCGCTGCGAGCTCTCTGATTAACATGCATCTGCAGCACTCCTGCCCCTCAACCACCAGCTGTTTCTCTCTGATCTAGTGCTTTACGGCCACCGCAAACATGATTCATTCGGAAAACTTGCTAAGTTTTGATGTTGGAAGACACTGATGTCTTTGTTTCTGTTCCTTTTTTTAATTATGATTCTTGAATTACGAAGTCTTGTGATTCTTGGGGGTGGTGGAATATTAATTTGAACACTGTTGTGCTAAAATTTAATGTTTTCAAAACTATATTATGCCTCATTTTCATATTATAAAATGGACAGTTACAGCTTTAAAATCTGAATAATATATATATATATATATATATATATATATGTATATATGTATAATTACATGTAATCTGGTTATGTAATCATATTCCAAAAATGTAGTACTTGTAATAAGATTATATTATGTTTTAAAATGCTCAGTCAGATTACAGTTACTTTTTTATGGATTACATGATTACAAATTATAAAATTCACTGGCTCTCACACATTTTATCTTCTCATTTCAGAAAACAGACCCTACTCCAAACCTCCCATCATGTACTGAAGCCTCTGGCATCTTTAGTCCCACGACAGACAGCTCACACCACAGATGGACGGGACAACGTGGAGAGGGGTTTGTGGGGCTTTTTCCCGGAGGGAAAGTGGTGCGGGTGCTGAAGACCAGGCACCTGAAACCCATGTACAGGACTTGAGTGAGTGAGTGTGTGTGTATGTATGTATGTGTATGTGTGTGGAGGTGCAGTGCGTTTGCGGTCCTCATGAGATGTGTGTGTGTGTGTCTGGAGCACTGCTTGTTGGAGACCTTTCAACACCACATGCACCGACTTGTAAAAAAAATGCCTTTCTCTCTTGTTTTGACTACTTCTACATCCCACACTTTTTTGAGATTAAAAGTTTTTTTTTTTTCTGGATTAAAATCTCATTACCTGATGAATTACCCTTCTTTATGTGAAGCACACAGCATCACCCTAATCTAAACCTATCTCTAGTTTATTATTATTATTATTATTATTATTATTATTATTGAGTGTTATCTGCTGATCCCCCATGATTCTGTGCACCAGTGATTCTGAACAGCACAACCGTCTTGACGAGTCTGTGTAGAGAACTTTATCCACAGCACCTCTACATGAAGGGACAAAAGAGACAAATATTATGTGGACAGACTCCAAATAAGACATGTGCTTCTTTAATAAACATTGTCTACATTTGTTGTTTTGCCTTTTGAGAAAGGGATTCTATATCAACATTTCCTTTTTTCTAATTTGTTGTATTTTTTTTAGAAAGTGTAGAAATATTTTCCTCATGTTGTCGTTTCCCTTCCCTATGTTTATTATTCTGGTGTTTATTTTATTGTCTGGTTTGTTGTTTTCCATTGTCTTTTAATCAGCATTTAAAACAGATGCTGAAGTGATTTTGAAACAAACGTTCTTTGTACGTCTTTGCTGTCTTACTTTGCCCCGCGACAATGTTTTCTTTATTGCTCCTTAACTTAAAAAGTGAAAAAAGGTGTTCATTTGATGTTGCTATAAACACAGTATTACAGTACTCGCCCTTCTGTTTTTACCCGTTTATAAAGACTTGTAAAAATGCATTAGCGTTTGCTATCCTGACGTTGTTATTACGTGGATACATTTTTAGTGACGAGAAGTACACTTATGCACACCCAGAGCGAGCATGCTTGTAAATACAACGATGAAAAATGACACGTATCAATTGAAAATAAAACGCTGCCTCTTCAAATCTATTTTTAAACATTTCTAGCAACTCCATAGGTAATGCAATCACAAATCGGCAGCTATCAATGATGTTGAATCTTGTTTTAAAGTGGCAACAGACACTTATTACAGCCTTGCACATGCCACAACGAATAGAACACCCCTATGGACATCTTGGTAGGTTTTGTTTTATTTTTCTTTGAGTAATAAAATTAAGATGGAAACATTTGCCTGTTGCGCTTCAGTTATTTTCAGAGATGTTTTCCCCCAAGTTAACTGGTATTTGGCCTTTTTGAGATTAATGTATAATAACCAATTGTGTCAGTTCCAAAATCTGACAGTTACAGCATAGAGTTATTTATTATTATTATTATTATTATACACACATACAACTACCATTCAAAAGTTTGCATTTTTTTAACTTTTAAAAAAAAATCAAAATTAGTCAAAACAGTAAGGTTGTGAAACATTATTACAGTTAAAAATAACGGCTTTCAATTTGAATATATTTTTAAATGTATGAATTTTCAGCATCATTACTCCAGTCTTCAGTGCCACATGATCCTACAGAAATCCTAATATGCTGATTTGCTGCAGGAGAAATATTTCTGATTATTAATGTTGAAAACAGTTGTGCTGCTTAATATTTTTGTGGAAACCATGATCCTTTTTTTCCCTTCATGATTCTTTAATAAATAGTACCTGTATGTTCATAATTTTTGTACCACTGTAAAAGTCTTTAATGTCACTTTTGATCAGTTTAATTCATTTATAAATGAATACATTAATTACTCTCAAAAAAATTTATTTAAATGAATATTTAAATATATATACACATGTAAGTAACTGTTGTGCAAATTAGTGTAATGTATCTTATGTACTTTCTTTAAATCAGGGCTCGACATTAACGCTTGTCCGGGACAAGTGAATTTTGTGAATGGGCAAGTGAAAGAATTTTATTTTTTAAGATAACTTTTATTTTACCAGACAAGTAACATGATTAAAACGTAAATAACAAACAATAACTAGGGCAGCACCTAAACTGAGAATGATTCTGATTTTATTACTTTCAGTGTAAACGGTGACTGCGCAACAGCACACAAAAAGAAACAATCATACTGCGGTAGGGAAAAAAGGATAAATATTCTATGTAATATATGATATAGGTAAGCAGCATCACACAACCAAGAGTGATGTTTTCCCAACTATCAGCAGGATTGCAAATGTGACATTGATTTTATACAACAATAAACAAGTAGTTAGTATTAACTGACTTACATTTTAGACACATTACTGACTGTTTTTACTCCATTTCTCTAACGAAAAAACAAAGCCACAGCAGAACAGTCGCGCATCTCCGAGCAACACACAACAGTGTTTCGTTACTGAATGATTCAGTATTTTTGAACAAATCGGGTGAGTCAATGATTCAGTGAGCCATTCATAAAGACAGTCACTTGCTTCATTTATTGAATGAATCAGCCGTTTGAACGAATCGGTTGAATCAATGACTTGACCACTCATTAAGACAGTGACTTGCCGCCACCCGCTGGTGGTTTGGTTTCATATTTAAATTATCATTGCATTTTTCCATCATTTCATATGTCTGTAGCTTCTTGGACTTCTGGGAGTTGTGGGAAGAGAAGCAGGCCTCCTGATAGAGCCGTGAGAGCCGCTGCCTGAATTGGCCCTACGAACAAAAAAAAGGAGGTGGTCCGTTTTTGCACTTCAATTAAAGACGAGTCGTTTGATCTACTCTTGATTAGCCCCTCTCCTCCCTAACTGGCTTTATGTAAAGTAGTCAAAGTACTTCATTTATGATTAGTGATGTTTTTAAGGGTGGGATTGAGGTGAGTGTTTGAAACACAATCGCTGCGGTGGACTATTTAATCAGTGGAAATAAGATAAAAACAATCATTTGCATATGTTCCATTAAAAACATTGAATCTGATTAAGGCTAACAAGAAGGTCGGGATTAAAGGAGCGGACGAATATGGAGAGTCATACAAGCTTGACATCAGAGCCAGGTGTGCGTCTCCTCTCTATAGCCTATAATCCATAAGAGCAGATCCACGTAAATTAAAAACGTTCATGGAGATGAAATATGACCGTGGCCGGAATCGATAACTCTCGACCTCTTAGGAACGGAGCTGTTTGGACAGATTATGCCACCGTGACCATGAACAATTGACTGTCATGAAAACATTGCAACTTTGCAGGATGTCTCCGTCTTAGAGAGAAGTGCCAAGATATACTTTAATTATATACACTATATGAACTGCATTTGAGTATTTTAACATCAATATTTTATGTTAAAATGAATATGTCAAAGTGTATATCATAGGTGCTTTTCGTCATAATTACCAGTTTTTCATAATTAAAAAAACAACAACAATTCTGTAGTTTTGGCAGTTCACTTTAATAGTGAAACATTTCTAAATTATTAGAAATATTACATTTAGTCTCAGTTAATTTAAGGTAATAAAAAAAGCTATTTATAATAATTACACAATTAAAAATGTTGTTAACATTTTTTTAGTTTATTATTTGTGAACAAGTATAAAACAAATGTAACATCCCATGTTCTGTTTGTTGAAATGACTTCAATATCTGTAAAATTTCAAAATGTATTTTAATATACAAATCTAATTATATAATTATTATAGTAAAACAAAAAATATAAATATATTAAGTTATATATTATAAAATATACATGATAAAAACAATGCTATTAACAGTATGTATTTCTGTAGTAGAAAACAGCCGATCAAATTCAGTGAAATTTTACGTCTTAATGGTCTTCCTGTTTGTTGCCTTTCTTTTTGTTCCAAAATAGTGATTTCTTTTTACAAGAAAGCCTACACTTGGCATCCCACACCTTGAGTGCACATGCACAATGTTACAAGCAAAAACCCTCTCCTACACACATACACACTTGACTAACACACCTTATCAGCACTACAAGACTAAATAAAACCCAAACACAGGTTGTTGTTGGCTGTTAAAGTTGGAGTATGTAATTGTAAAACGAATGAATAGATGAGTAAAGGCAGTTGAAAGGGAGTTAAAGAGCTCACTAAAGTGGCTGTCTAGTGGGGAATCATGGGAGATTACCTCCAGGCTGCATTAAAGAATTCAAACAGCAGTAAATTTCATTGTTAAAAGATGTGGGGGCGTGTTCGAACGAGCCGTTTTAGGTAGGTGTGGCTAACTCTTAACTTTTATAAAGAATATCTCTTTGGATTTGAGACTTTAGTCTTTACAACTTTACATATCTTCTTTATGCACCAACAGCTTGTAACACTCCAAAGAGAAAGGAAAAAATGAAATCGCATCATATGACCCCTTTAAAAAAGTAAAACATTAAACTTATAACATTATTTATACATTTGCAATTTTACTGTGTAAATGCATTTATGGAACCTCTTATCATCATCAAACCAACCATCTGAGGTAAGATGGAAGTGGAAAGATGGAGTTTGTTGATACTGATTTCATTTGAATGTTAACAACCATGCAGAGTCTTATTATTCTAACTGAATGTATTGATAAAAAATTAAGAATTTGACAAATGACGACGTACATTTAATACGGTTAGGAAAATATTGCCCTTCATAAAGTTAAAAAGTGTTCTAGAAATCTATTTCAGGCAAATATCACAAATGTTCATGTACAAGCACATGTCAAGGTTTAAATGTTCAAGAAATCACAAAATTGTTTTGGTTGACCAGTAGTCTGAATGGTATGAATGCAGGTTCTTTGTGACTTTCTTAATATATTCACCTCCTTGATGTTGTAGAGCTCACGCATCACAGCCTGAAACTCATATCACCCCAGCAATTTATAAAAACCCACGCCTCTGAAGCTCCACTGTCCCGGAGGTGTTCAACACGAAGTAGATATGAGCGAGCACCTCTCACCAATTAGACGAAATGACTAGCAACATGGGCACTATCTTCTCTAATTCAGTGAAATTTTACGTCTTAATGGTCTTCCTGTTTGTTGCCTTTCTTTTTGTTCCAAAATAGTGATTTCTTTTTACAAGAAAGCCTACACTTGGCATCCCACACCTTGAGTGCACATGCACAATGTTACAAGCAAAAACCCTCTCCTACACACATACACACTTGACTAACACACCTTATCAGCACTACAAGACTAAATAAAACCCAAACACAGGTTGTTGTTGGCTGTTAAAGTTGGAGTATGTAATTGTAAAACGAATGAATAGATGAGTAAAGGCAGTTGAAAGGGAGTTAAAGAGCTCACTAAAGTGGCTGTCTAGTGGGGAATCATGGGAGATTACCTCCAGGCTGCATTAAAGAATTCAAACAGCAGTAAATTTCATTGTTAAAAGATAATAGTGAATAATAGGTGTCTGGATGTGTGTTTGTGAAGACAAAGCAGTGTCTAGGAATGTTCTACTCTAGTTTCCCCTCCTCTCTCGCTGAACAACTGAAGTAATAACTAAAACAACTCCAACAAATTGCTGCGTTCGCGACTGTTAGTGGAAATGCACCGCAGAGATTTTCCTGTATGGCAAATGATGGGGGTTGATGCCGTTTACAGAAATGCTAATTAAGAATAATGAATTTCTGCAGAGACTGTAGTTTTGCAAAGGTAATACTGTACGCTAAAGACTGCCTACTTATGCCTCTACTTTACTTTTCTGAGATCATAAGGCTCATGGCAGATTAAAAAGCCATGAAATCACTTGAAAAGTGCAATATATAATAATGTGTGCTCACACATTTCCCACTTTTTAAACATAGACTCTGGGTACATCACAGCTACAAACCATGATTTGCTACTTGCTAGTTGGGTGCTAATGTACTAATTTAAGTAGTCAGGAAGTAATAATTGGAATTTTTTACATTTATTTAAAGAACATGTGCACATAATTTTAGGCTACATACTGTATATATATTTATAAAAACAACAACAACAACAAAAGTACATTCCTTCAGACACCAAGTGAAGAGCCAACATTCTGGAATATCCCCATAAAAATGAGTCAATTCCAGCAGTGTCAGAACATTTGACTGAATTGCAAAATGTGTAGTAGAGGATGAGTCAATGTTTTTGTTTCATTTCTAGAAGACACTGTATATTTTTCATGATGTAACAGTAGTAACGGCAGATTTTTTCCCCCCATATTATTACTAAATGATTGGAGAAAACTTGCATACGCTACCAGTGAGAAGTCTGTCATTGCACATTTCTAAATATAAATAACCTGTAAAAAGCTTAAAAACACTTTGACTCGATTGATTTAATGAGTCTTTAACACTTACTGGAATCAAAGGATGTGATTTTATTATTAGCTAGAAGTAGTAGTAGTAAAACCAAGAGTGTATAGAGCACAGATATGCATCACCTAATTTTAGGAATTAGTCATATGACCTGTGCAAGTGGGTCGAGGGACATGAAAACACCCATAAATAAGAAATGATCTGCATCGCGTCAAATGTCAACCATTTGTGCTCACAGATGTGATTGTTTACTTATTTATCAGTTTCCTTTATCTTACCAGGTAAGACTTTGAAAGTTGCTGTCAGCCGTGTGTGTGTATTTAAGGGTTAACTGGAGCAGTGGCATCATGGCCATATGGAAATTTCGGGGAAGGTGAGAATAGCGGAGCACAATGAAGCCGCCCACCCCCGAGACAGATCCACACATGCTCATTCACTCATAGCTGAGGTGAGCAGGCTTATTTTTACTGGGTCGGGAATCGCGTGGGGAGGCTCACGTAATGAAGCATGGAGCGGTAAGACTTTGAAAGTTGCTGTCAGCCGTGTGTGTGTATTTAAGGGTTAACTGGAGCAGTGGCATCATGGCCATATGGAAATTTCGGGGAAGGTGAGAATAGCGGAGCACAATGAAGCCGCCCACCCCCGAGACAGATCCACACATGCTCATTCACTCATAGCTGAGGTGAGCAGGCTTATTTTTACTGGGTCGGGAATCGCGTGGGGAGGCTCACGTAATGAAGCATGGAGCCAGAACTGGGCTACGCCACAGCAGGAAAATGTCAAGTCGCATCTCACTGCACTGAAAATCATAAATCACCACCTGTATTATTTGCTTGAACCTGCACACACACATCCACGCTAAAAAAACTGAAGGTTACAGGAATGTGCCCTCTTTCAATAGTTCACCTCTACATGGAAAAACTCCTGGAACATCCTCATGATGCATTTGAACCTCTATTTTCCCTTTCTCACACCTGATTATATGGAGTAACCCTAGGGTATGTCCTAGGTCCCTCACACATTTCGCCAAGACAACACAGAAAGCAGACAGACAGCATGTTCTTCAGGAAAAACATTAAATAAATACAAAATCTGTCATCAACTTGTGCGTACATCTGACTGTGGAGAATCTCTAGTGTTTTTCGCCCTGGAAGTCCCACGGGCAAGGTATGCTAGTCGTTCTGCATCGTGACGTCTCGTTTATGCATTCTCCCAGAGAGCTGAGACGGCGGGATGGTGAGTTGAAGTGGACCGCGTAGCGCAGCACTTCACAAACGGGCTGTCAGCGCGTGATAAATGGCATCATCACAGAAAAACCAAACAGCACCAGCGGTCCCTCCAACCAGCCTTCCCAACATATTAACACATTTATTTATTTCTGTGCCGTCACGCCGTAAATAGGAATGTTTTAAAGCGGGGCAGACTCAAATGTCTGCGGGCGATAATGCTGGTCAGCAGCTCTCCAAGTCCTGTTCACCGCTGCCGTTTCTCGCTGGATGTGTGTTTCATTATTTAGAGCTGCGAGCGGTTGTGTTTGTTTTGTACATGCGTTTAAGTATATATATATATATTTTTTTTTATTTAGTTTTCTTCTTTTAGAAGGTCTTCAAGGAGACGTTCTTGAATAAAGAACCTCTGTTATGCAGTGCAAGGAAACATATGTTGTAATTAAGTTATGACAGAATTCGTATTTTCAAATGTAAACCGAAACTGACTGGTAAAAATATTAAGAAAATAATTCTTAAATGTATACAGAAGCATGAATTATCATACATAATGCCCTAATAACGGCTCTTTGAAAAACCAAACAGCACCAGCGGTCCCTCCAACCAGCCTTCCCAACATATTAACACATTTATTTATTTCTGTGCCGTCACGCCGTAAATAGGAATGTTTTAAAGCGGGGCAGACTCAAATGTCTGCGGGCGATAATGCTGGTCAGCAGCTCTCCAAGTCCTGTTCACCGCTGCCGTTTCTCGCTGGATGTGTGTTTCATTATTTAGAGCTGCGAGCGGTTGTGTTTGTTTTGTACATGCGTTTAAGTATATATATATATTTTTTTTTTTATTTAGTTTTCTTCTTTTAGAAGGTCTTCAAGGAGACGTTCTTGAATAAAGAACCTCTTTTATGCAGTGCAAGGAAACATATGTTGCAATTAAGTTATGACAGAATTCGTATTTTCAAATGTAAACCGAAACTGACTGGTAAAAATATTAAGAAAATAATTCTTAAATGTATACAGAAGCATGAATTATCATACATAATGCCCTAATAACGGCTCTTTTAGAGCTCATGAGACTGGTTTTCAGTTCTTTCATTTAAGTGTAAGACACTTCTAAATTTGCTTAAAATTAGACAAAAATTAGATAATTGTTGGCATACAATAAGAATATACACTGAAAGGTGTAGAAACAGGTGAAGAAATGATTTTCACTCCGAAATGGCTAGTAAATTTCAAACGGCTACAAAGAAATGGAAGTAACGCATTGAATTAAACATATTTTGGAAGTAAAAAAAATTTAAGATTTTTTTTTTTTACTCCAATAATCTGTTTTAATATACAACTTTGAAAAATAATTTATTACAGTGTACAGTTATAAACTTGAATGAAAACCTCAGATCATTTGGTCCGAAGAATCTGATGAGAAATGTTTTAGTTTATAGTAAAATCTCTGACTTTTGGAACCTTTTGCATCTTGGGAAATCTGAGAACAGGGACATTTCATTTAGTCTAAAATTCTAGAACATACATGAGATTACTCTGAGGGTAGAAGAGGTTTCTGAAGAGGAAAAGCTTCAATTTGCTCTCCATTTAATGTTTAGATCAACTGGGATGTGATTATTCTTTCCTATTGTGAGGGGGATGCAAGTTGGATCACTTCTGTGAGTTCCATCTCCAAGTATATGAGCACAACTGCAGACTCAGGAAGACACCCTGAAACATGAGGGAAGACTCCCAGACCCAGGATCCATTTAGTTCTCCCACAGTTGGTCCAGTGATCCTGACAACTGATGGATTGTTTTAGTTTTCCTTGTAAGTGGAGCAGAACCGGTGGAAAACATGTTGTTCTTTGTTGCAAAAACACAGAGACACTGAGAGAGTGAGTTCACATTTCTACAAACACATCTAATGGTTAAATGAAGAGGGGGAGGAGAACATACACATACACAAACGGGCAACATTTGGTGGTGTCCAGTGCTAAGGAAAGCTACTTTGTAAATAGTTCAACATCATTCAAGCTACACTTTAGAAAAAAGTAAGCTCCATTACAGTTTACTCCCTACAGTATCTACAGGGCAATATCTTTTAAATTAAACAAATGATCAGCTTAAACACCCCACAACAACCCATTTAATGTAAGGGGAAAATAGTGCAGTAGTGTTTAACTAAATATTTTACTAAGTGATGACGTAAGTGAATTATTGAATCTCTATTTTGAAAGTTCATTGCAGTGAGCCTTTCAAAAGAACAGACTCGTTTGACTGAATCAAACTTACCTATAAGTGATATTAATACATTTCATTTCATCAATGTTAATAGATGAAAGACAATATATACTGTAGTTTAATAAAAGGCACTTGTAATGTACATTTTTGTAATGATTTACAATTGTGTGGATAAAGTTAGTAAACCCCTACATTTCACATTATACAGTATTAAGTGTTAAAAATTAGAATCAAGTATTACTTGCTTAACGAGTTGCGTATTCTTTTCCACAGAATTTATAATGGTTAAAATTGCACTGAAAATGCCATTGTTATTTGTCAAATTGTCACTTTCACCATTAATACTATCCAAATAAAAAAAACATTTTAAATGTACACCCACATGATGAAAAAGTACAAAACTTTTCATGGAATGTTCTTTTTACGGTACTGTATGCATTTATTTTTTCCAAAAAGAAATACTTACTAAAAGATTCCTAATTATATTAAGAAAAGTGATCATGGTAAATCAGTTTTACCGTGGTACACAGACTGCAGCCCGTGTGTGGGTGCGAGTGAGTGGCATCTGCTGGTGTCGCCGTGGCGACCGAGGCTCAGTTCTCAGGACCATCTGCTAATGCTGCGTGTCTGGCAGACAGGTCCATGCAGGCCTCATCTATTATTGATGCACCTCTCAAAAACGTATACACACATACACATGCAGACACACCGTTTCCTCAGTTAGGGAGTATTTATGGGCACATTTGCCCCGTGCTTCATATGCCATCAAAGCTGAAACTGACATCGGCCATCTTTTTGGTCATGTGGATGAGTCGTAAAATAGACCTTTTTTGGCTTCTCTCCTCTCGTTACATGTAGATGAAACCTGTAGGTGTCATCTAAATCATGCTGACAAGTAAATCTCCACTATGTTGGATATTAAAGGAAGGTGGCAGGTTCAATACAAGTTGTGTCAATTATCACAGAAAATTATTTTGATTCATTTGTAAAAACAAAAATAAGGAAAAGTAATATCCTTACAGTGCGCATCTATAAGTAAAAGGACTGCACAGAAATTCAAAATGCCTGAAGGTCTGACTGAAATATTGGTAATAAAGATTTGCAAACTATAACAATTCTTCTATTCTTTCCAATGGGATAAAAATACAGTTTTGAATATGCAGCCACAAGAGTTTAAGACCATAAACTACTATTCAAAAGTGTGCGGTGTGAAATGATTACAATTTAAAATTCCTTTTCTAAATTTAAATATATTTTCAAATGTAATTTATTTCTGTGATCAAAGCTGAATTTTCAGCATCATTACTCCAGTCTTCAGTGTCACATGATCCTTAAGAAACCAGTCTAATATGCTAATATTGCTGCTCAAAAACCTTTTTTTTTTTTTTCAGGATTTTTTTGATGAATAGAAAAGTTCAAAAGAACAAAATAGTATTTTACTTGAAATACAAACCTTCTGTAACATTATAAAATGTCTGTATTGTTACTCCTGGTCAATTTAATGAATCTTTGCCGAATAAAAGTATTAATTTCTTTAAAAAAATAGCTGAACCTAAACTTTTGGTTGTGTGTTTGGTAACCAATCTTGTTATAATGTTATAACCAATAAACTGTTTATGTAAAGCCACTATAAAGTTATGTCCATTTAAATCTGATAAACCTGTCAATACACACAAGGATACCCAGAAAGCAAAAGGATAACACACTTTTGGAATATAAAAACTACTATTATATTTAAAAAATATAAGAGCGCTTTAATAAAACTACAGGTTTTATTAAATAAATTAAATTTCTGCTTTTAAACCTTGGCTGCTCCTCCAGACATACTTTGTAAGTGTATTAAGTCTATTACGGTTACTGCAATTTGTTTTTTTGTTTTGTTTTTTTAAAAAGGAGGAAGGAAGGAAGGAAGGAGTTGAAATTATTTTCCATGACAATAACATGCCACAAAGTCTGTCGATATAACTTAACATGTATTAAACCCAGAATTCATTTAACTTGCTTATCAACTGTGAAGGTTCTCTATAAGTATGATTTTATAAATATTGCACAAGGAAGAGAACTATTTTGGGACACATGCATCATCTGAACAGTTGTATACATATGTAAGGTTGTTCTCACATGAAATGTGAATATGTGCTTGTTTGTGGGAGACCGAGTCCTTAAAGTGTAAGAATGAGAGATTTCAGATCCAGAGATGAACGAAATCGATCCCTGCACCATCAGCTGAATGTTTTTTTAGGATTTTGATGAATAGAAAGTTCAAAAGAACAGCATTTATTTGAAAGAAATCATTTGCAGCTATTATAACAGACACTTCTGAAAAAAATATCTTACTGACCCCAAACTTTTGAATGGTAGTGTATAAAACACACGCGCGCGCGCGCGCACACACATGTAAAATGATAAAATATACAAATGACTAATAATAATAAAAAAATTTATTAAACAATCTGATTAAAATGTCTTATACACAGTTTTCATTTACCATGAAACTTGGCTCAAACTATTTGAGGCAACGTGATAGATTAGTATTTAATCAAAGGCTGCATTTACGCCATTACAAAATTTTATTTTTCTTCCACTGATACCTGGCACAGATAATTACTCATCTTGTTGCATGCATGTAAACAACAGAAAAGCATACAATAATGGATTTTTAGCATTCAATTTGTGATCCTTTCAAATATGGTTCTAATACTGATAAATATCTGATATCTGGTCATCTGGCCTAATTTAGGATTTTTCAATATTGTTATGCAGCAGAGGATTCATAGGAGATGTTACATTAGGCCTGGTTTGAAATGATCACTTAGCGTACATACATAAAATTCAATGCAGTTCCAAGCAGAAATGAACACTAGTAGTGCCAGTAAAAATATTGCAGTTTTGAAGCAACACGGTGGAGCACAATAAAAGACATGTAGAAGCAATCTAAAATGCCATGGTTGCTTCAACAAATGAGAATGTGTCAGTCAATCACTGTGATGACAAGATAAGAAATAAATGTGCAACACTGATCAATGCGAATTTGTGATTTACACCAATCAGACAAGGAAGTGCGCTTTAAATCTTAACATAACCTTAGTGATCAGTGTTCAATAGATCTGCCTGATTACACACAGGAAACAATCCAGTCAAAGAGCAGAGTGTTGCAGTACGGAAACAATTACAACTTCAGCTCAGCTCAGAAACACTGGAGGACTGTAACAGAGCAACACAGATGAAGATAACAAACAAACACAACGCGAATGTTGTCCTTTTAAGCCAAAAGTCAGTCTTCGGAAATGTACGACAGCTTTCCATAGCAAATTACCTCCTTTTTTTAGCCGTATGTCTTGTGTTTTTTTTCCTTACCACATTCCACCATTTATACACCAATTTATTTAGTTTGAGTTTCCTGCCATCAGCCTAATTTTGGAAAAGGCATTACAACGTGGTAGCTTTCTCACGACATGGATAAACATAAAATCCGGGCCTGTAAGGGAGAAGGAAGTGCTTTTATTCGCTACAAAAAACACTTCCTCCCCCAAGGCAAAAGAAATTATCTCATAAGCAGCCATTCCAGGCATAGATATATAAATATAATACATATAAATATAAACATTTAGTGAAAGAGAGCACAAAGTACAGCAAGAGAGAGAGAAATACACACCACCTCCAGTTCAGCTAATATGCCACATTGACCCTGCTGAGGTGAAAGAGAGGACAAACTGGGAACCAAATAAAAAAGCCTACATTAATCAGGATCTTCTTTCTAATTGAACAAATAAGGTACAAAAAAAAAAACCATTACAGCTACGTTCACATTGAAGGTGAAATCAGACCATAATGGAAAGTTATATGTGGCCAGATCAGCTGTTGGTAGACAATAAAATTTTGTTTTGTAATTGGGGGGTGGGGCATTCTCACTCTAAAGAGCATCTGATTGGACAATAATCTGTAGTGCAGGAGGAGTCATCAAAACTTATGTTGTTTTCCTGCATGAGAATTAGACATTTCTGTAGCTACAACAATTGTGTCAACATGTACGTTTGGGCCAAAACAATAAAACTCACTTGATGTATACCATACTCACAGAGAAAAAAACAAAACAAAAAAAACAAAGTTTAAAAGCTAATTTCCCAAAATACAATATTGTCCCAGACAACACCGAAGTCATCATGACTTTAGCCCTTGAAACCTTTCTGACTACAGGACACTACGTTCACAGTTCATACACGTTCAACAAGAGCTGCTGGTGAACATATGCATGTTTATGACTTCTGTGTTTATATCTCATCTCCTATTCTCTCAGAGCAAATGGAGACTGAACAAATGGCAACAACACAACTGGACGATTTACAGATGGACATTTTGATGAACCTGGACATTAGCTGTAAGTTCTTATGTTATTTTTGTTAGCTGACTTTTTTCTTCATCGTCAAACTAATTAAGATTTAGTGAGGTGCAGTGGAGATTAATAACCTAGAACAAGCCAGTAAAAACCCTTTCTGTGCTTTCGAGACAGTCAGCAGCACCGGTCCTTTGAAGTGCCTCTTTTTTTACACACGGTTTTAACAAGACTCAGTAGGAAACGGTTCAGAGTTGAACTTTTTTCCTTTTTCTTTGAAGTAAGGTAGAAGTGAGCTCTGTCTGGCTGGCCGTAGAGGGGCTTCTGGGTAGAGGAGGATGCGTGCCACTGTTTACACTTCCTGAATACTCACTCGTTGTAAACAAAAGCAACAATAATGACCAAAACAATCACAAACCGTCACTATGGAAAGAAGAATAGAAACTTAATGACCCCACAGTGCACGTCACAGCAGAATGCAGAAAGAATACTTCAATCTAATGCGACTCATCATGATTTTAAGTAAATAAGTTAATAGTATTACCTAAAAAAAAGCAATCTCTCGCACACCATAAAGAAAGTTAGGGAAGGAATGTGACAGCAACAAATGAGCGCAGACGTTAATTCTGCTCCCAAACCCTTTAACATCAGCAAAGGTCATTCATTAATAATGGGGCAGCACTGGAGCTTTGGGGGCACATGCCTGTCCCAGCACCAACGACGCATTAGACCACGCCTCAGCGCCCTGCTCCTTTGTCATTGCCACTAATTATCTAGCGCGCCTGTGTGCCGTCTGCACAACCTTTGCGGTCAGAAGCACTCATTTATAGTGATACACAGCCACTGTGATGATGTCACAGATATTAAGAGTCACACAGTACATTCTCATGATAAAACACATTTCTCCGATCACAAATGCAGACATGGTTTTGTGTTTACGCAGCACGATGCAACGCAACGCGTAAAAAGACAGTATAACTGGATAGCTGGCCAATCAGAGCACACCTCGCTTTTCAGACCGATGAGCTTCGTAAAAATCGACGCGTTTCAGAAAGGCAGGGCATAGAGGAGAAACAATAACATACAGTATGTGGAAAATAATGTGTTTTGAACCTTAAACCGCATAAACATTTCATTACACCAAATAATGTTCTTTTTGGCAACATCATATGACCCCTTTAAAATAAAAAGTACATTTACAGATACAAATGCGTCACAAAAAAATAGTTATGGCCTTTGTTGTTTATATGACATGGAGCCTCATATTATTCAGATGAGGTAAGCTGCAGACATTAAGCATTTTGTCAGCAGTATTTTTAATATTAATGAATGTTACCATTTTTTTTTTGTTTAGTACTGTTGTTTAATAGTACGGCCAATTATTGGATTGCACTTATGCCGCCACTAAGAGGACTACACAAATTCACTGAAAAAAATGTCACATCACACAAACACATCTTATGTAAGAAACCTTCTGAACTCATTATTGAAATTATCATCATTTGGCACACTGACTTTTTTCCCCTTCAAATACTTACTTGTTTAAAAGTATTAAAACAATCAATAATGGAACTGTTAGAAACCAGAATGGTTTAATTCTTTATGATTCCCATCCCTAAAAATGTGTGAATAATACGAGTCAACAATAAGATCTGAATATGGTGCTTGCAGTAATAGCCAATGACACAAACTACAGCACAGAAATTATTTTACAGCCTGTGAAAAAGGAGCTTGATACATACTCGGCCCCTTATGAAATATTAATCTCTGGCTCTTCCAAATAAAGCGTTTTATATTCGCTTGTTTATTTTTCCATTCACTTTCTCCTTTCACTCTCAAAATCATTTGGAATACCCACAGTCTCTCTACTTCAGTCCATTATAGTAAATTGGTGAACCTGGCAATCGTAAAGGCGAAAGTGGCCATGAGATCTGTTAAAAAATTCACCAGCCAGCACGACAAAAGTGTCTGTTCAGCAAAGAGTTGGGGACAGGATAAAAGCCGTATAAACACCTGTCAGAGCAGCACTCAGAGGAGGGGCCAACTGAATCCAAATGCCAATGATGAATTTGCTTTAAATAACTTATTCTTACAGCGACAGAAAAGAAATGGCAAAGTGACCTGCATCCATAAATGGATAAACACCAAAGTGATATTGCAAGGGAAAAACAGCAATGGATAAAGTGAACCCGAATGAGAGAAAGAGAGTATGAGACAACATTTTTGCAGAATATGTACTAAATAAAAATATAGGACAAGAACATACTCCCCTATCTGCATTAACATTATGAGTGTGCTGCGAATAACTGACAACTGTTAACATCTCAAATCATACTCAGATTAGTCATTCTTCTCTCCTATATACAGTAAATTAATACATTTTTTATATAGTACATACATACATATATATATATATATAT
>NW_015662004.1:1811250-1836285 GCF_001515625.1 Sinocyclocheilus rhinocerous | reverse complement strand
GTGAGTGAGAGAGTGTGTGTGTGTGTGTGTGTGTGTGTGTGTGAGAGAGAGTGTGAGTGCGAGTGTGTGTGTGTGTGTGTGTGTGTGTGAGAGAGAGAGATTAGAAGGAAAATATTGCCCCTTAAAAAACAATAAATAAAAACTTCTAACACAGTATGTGTCCCACAATTTTACCAGTACAAATACAATTTAAACCAATTAATTTATAAATATTTCATGCAAAGATTTTTTTTTTAGACCTTCATGTGCATTTACAAATTGCACATGATATATATTTGTTTCCAACTTACTCCTATGCCACACAGAGACGGATAGACCATAGCAACGTCAGGGCAGAAATGGACTGTTTGACCGATGGGTATGTACAGTGATTCTGAGAGGTTTCATTTGGCCCCCCACTGTCCATCGTCTTGGTGCTGTGCTACACGTTCTGTGGTCAGATTAGCATGGTGTTTGCAGAAGCCAGTGGATGTCACAAAAGCTGTCTGTTATTACAGTGAAAGCGAATCAGCAAAGTGTCATTAAAAGCAATCCCATGAGCACCTAATGGGGGGAAAGATACATCCGTAGTTTCTGGAGCACAAACTGGAAAAACATTTATGCCATTTTCAAGAAAATTTCAATGTAATGATTCTTTAAAAATATCATGTTGTGTAACCAAGTAAAAATTAATAAAAAAAAATTTCTTATACCTACATGTGAGTGTACTTTTCAGAATGAAAATGCTAATTATTTATGAATTGATAATTCATGAAATATTACCAAGATTAGGGGGAGGCTCAATGGTGTATACGAGTGTCTACATGTTGGTTTTCTTATGGTTTGGAAAAACATTTATGCCATTTTCAAGAAAATTTCAATGTAATGATTCTTTAAAAATATCATGTTGTGTAACCAAGTAAAAATTAATAAAATAATTTTTCTTATACCTACATGTGAGTGTACTTTTCAGAATGAAAATGCAAATTATTTATGAATTGATTTTTAGAGTCATACCACATGACATTTTACAACCTTGGTTAACCTTGCCATGTCATCAAAGGTTAAATTATCTGATTTTTTTTTATGTGAATGTACAATGTATGAATGTAACGATGACTACTATGATTTGTTATTGCAGAACCCTTACTGATCAGCAGCCACTATTCTGAATATTGGGGCACACATCATTCTAAATGTCTATGGTGGTTACAGGCCATATGCATTTATTTGATGTCAAAGCTTAAAGCATTGCAGTAATACTGAAAATGGCATTGTATACCGATCACTTTAAGAATCATCTTACCTTTCGTGGTCCATCACATCCTCTTCTGCGCTCTCCAGCTGAGGACGGGCCAGCACGATCTCATCATCAGAGAGCAGCACACAACCTGCCAATAAAAGACAAGATGACATGAAAAAGTGGAAAGGAGATGCACTTTGTAATGGACAACATTGAGATATGAAAGACTACGTGTGAGCCAAGCATTCTTCCCTGGATCAATTTACATATTTTTACAGTGGCTTTTTTTTAAAAACTTGGAATAGTTTATTCAAATAAAGGGGAGCTTTTAATGTCCACCTCTGACAAACAGCATTCAATAAAAGGAGCATACGTCCGTGTGGGGAGAGATGGGCTGCTGCCAAATATTTTTTAAATGGCTTGTGCCGGAGCAATCTGAAGATTAAAAACATCTCTTGAATTACAATGACACATCACAAAATAAAAATAATGCAGTATTTTCATTATAAGGATTGAGTTCCAGAGTGTTTGATCATCCATTAGTTGAAAGGGGGAAGGGACGACACCAGATACTACAATGATTCTGGTGTCAAAGACCTTTTAGGCAAATATGCAGTATCTCACTCCATGTCCTCAGCGAAAGGAGACAATCCAGAGTACTACCAGCAAAACTCCATCAATTATACTGCTGAAGAACATTAATATTAATTCTTATTGATGCCAAAAGAATAATAATCTTTACTTTTGTTATTGAAATAGATTGGGGAAAAAAATGGCATAGAAACAATTTTCACTGAGAAACTACTAGCAATTAAAACTGTTAGGTTAATTGGCATCTTTGAACTTGAGAACATACAATCCCTACCATATGTCTGTCAAACATTTGAGTGTTATTTACGAGCGGTTTAACAATGATTAATATTAGGTTTGGTTTATCTCATTTAAAAGAGAAAAGCCATTTAACCTATACTGTATTTAGGTCACATGTCCATTTCAGAAATTCTTAAGTGTGATGTTTTTAAGAGTGAAAACAATTGATTATTTTCTATATTGTTTTGTAGACATTCGAGTATTGAGGCAGCAGGACAATGCAGTACAGTAACCGTAAATGTGATAACTAAATCAAGTGATTTAGACGCGTTTAAACAAATCATCCTGCCATGCATTGTATCACTGTGTTTTTCATGTATAAGTGTTTTATAATACAAATAGATGCGACGCTACCGAAGTAGGCTAATATTAACAAAACCTATATACTGATCTTTTTTTTTTTGTGGCCGAGTCTCGTCTCTCATCACGAGCTTTGGCGCCACCGTGTGGATACTCAGATGAACAGCACTTTAAAATTACATCAAAACAGTCAGTGCAATTTAAAAGTGCATTTACGTGTGAAATTCAATACATTATTTTATTGGGACGAATTATTTTTCAGGTCAACTTTTATTTCAAACAAGCAAAACAGAGAAAGTTCAAATATGTATTGCCAAAATATTTAATCTTTACAATAAACAACTTCACCAGAATCATTTAAACTAATTGGTTAGATTAGTTAAATGTTATTTTGGTGTCTTGTGTTATGCTCAAAATACATAGTCAAAATAGTTAACACACACACACACACACACACACACACACACGGTATAGAAAAGAATCACCCCCCTTTAAAATAATCACAATTTGTTGCTTTGCAGTCTGTAATGAAGACGGCCACAGTTTTTGTTTTATCCAGCTGCATTTACACAGCACAACTTATAACATCCAAGTGAAAGATATAACAAGTAAATACATCTGGATAAAACAAAAACTGTGTCAGTCTTCATTTCAGGCTGCAAAGCAACAAATTGTGATTATGGGGGTAATTCTTTTCTATAGCCACTGTGTCCGTGTGTGTGTGTGTGTGTGTGTGTGTGTGTGTATAACTTAGTTTTAAACTTTACTTGACTTTACATATCTATCTTTCTGTCGCTCGGCTCGGCTAATGTCCGTCCCATGCACTGAAAGCTATCTCCTCCACATCACGAGTAGACACGCCCCTTATTGCTGATTGGCTACAAGTTTGTTTTGCCATTTGGCCCGAATCAGTTTTCTAAAGTGTTTTTGAAAAATCACATACCCTGCCTTTAATGTAGCGTGACAGATCGCTGTAGCGCCTCCTCAGTACAAGCTGCAGATTACTACCAGTTTCTGCATGGAATGAACATCACAAGGGATGCTGAAATAAACAGTAGGCCTACAACTTACTGAAGTGTATGTAGGCTACTACAGGTCTCATGTAATCGCTCAATCAATGTCAATGAAACAGCTTGTAATTAGCCACTGTGTCCGTGTGTGTGTGTGTGTGTGTGTGTGTGTGTGTATAACTTAGTTTTAAACTTTACTTGACTTTACATATTTTGAACATAAGACCTAAATAACAAACCAAAATAACATTAACTAACCAAGAGATACAAATATTTAAATAAAATCCAAGTGAAATTGTGCTTGTACTAATCAGAATGATGTCTGAAACTTTGTATTGCGAGCACTTCCTGTGTTTATTTGCCCTTTTAGGATGAATCGCTTGTTTGCATTCCTCAATTGTAAGTCACTTTGGATAAAAGTGTCTGCTAAATGAATAATTGTAAAATGTACAAATGAAAGTTAATGAATGGAAATATGGGGATGCCCATTCCTTTATGAATACGGTGAATTAAATCTATGCATACATGCATAACATAATATAATATTTTACTGTAGAGACAGTAAAATGTTTGTTAGCAAAAAGTAAGTTTGTTAGTGGAAAATAAAAGTTTGTCAAGACAAACGTTATGTTGGCTTGACAAAGCCTGACCAGAAAGTTTAAGTAGTAGTTTTAAAAGCTCCCAGTTTGAAGATTTTAAGGCCATCTATCTATAGGGTGCTCTGGGTGGTTGCTAGGCTGTTCTGGGTGGTTGCTAGAGTGCTGCTATGCATTTCCTGTATGTTTTTTCAAGTTGTTAGCTTAGGCTACTTCAGCATATTGATAGCATGCCTCTAGATATCAGACATAATACATGAGTTTAAAAGGGCATCTGTTTAAATTTGACAGTTGGAGTTTGAATAGGCCTAGTCTTTGCTCATTTGAACATTCCCTCAGTATAAATCTATGGGATTTTTCCGAGTGTTGATCGTCCAATTTATGAAAACTGTAAGTTAGGCCAGTTAGAAAAGATAACATATAGCAAGGCTGGGTTGAAAATATCGATTTCGATCCATTGTTATTTTGATGAATCGATTTCTTAGATCCCAAGAATTGGTCTATGCCGTTTTCAGTTGATGAACAAAACTTGTAAATCGCAATGACCTTTGTAGGCTACTTTGTTACTTCTGATAAGACAGTAAATAGGTTTTGGTGCTCATTAAAGGCAGAGTAAGCGATTTCTGGTAGCCAATGTTGAGTGTTTTTGAAAAATCACATACCCTGCCTTTAATGTAGCGTGACAGATCGCTGTAGCGCCTCCTCAGTACAAGCTGCAGATTACTACCAGTTTCTGCATGGAATGAACATCACAAGGGATGCTGAAATAAACAGTAGGCCTACAACTTACTGAAGTGTATGTAGGCTACTACAGGTCTCATGTAATCGCTCAATCAATGTCAATGAAACAGCTTGTAATGTAAACATTTATATATAGTATATTCATAGTCAAAATCTGTCAGTAGGTTAGTTGTGTATAGGTACAGTGTTTATGTGAAGCATCGTATAGTTTGTATTTTTATTTATTTATGTATAGGTAAACATTTATATAGTATATTTATAGTCAAAATCAGGCTAGTTGTGTATAGGTTTTACTGTTTTACTTAATTGTTGTATGCCTGTATTCATGTAGCACCGTGGTCCTGTGAGGCACGACATTTCGTTCCACTGTATGTCCCCACATGTAGCAGAATGACAATAAAGCTCAACTTGAAACAGTAGCCCATGTCGCGCAAAGTCACATTCATTCATCCAAAGTGCATAAAGTCGGGCCTTCTGCTTCATTTCATTATATTTGTACTTAACCTGTTCTTCAATAGGCCTATTTAATGTATGTTTCAATAAACCCGTCATGAAAACAAGTTCCACTGTCTAAACGTTTATATTTCAACAACAAACTGGAGTAGAAACATAGAAAGTTACCACAATATATATTTTTTTATTATAGACCTATAATTAATTGTTATTATAGCCTACAAAACTCCCTTAGCCTATGTGCAATTTTTAAAAAAAGTGTGTTTACAAATCGCTTTAATATAGTGTGTGTACCAACTGACAGGGTTTATTATATAGGCCTAATTAAACGAATTAGTTGATAGAGATTTTTGTCCTTGGAAAAAAAATGAGATGGAGCCTACAGTACTGCCTGTAGCCTAACGTTAACTGATTCTCTTATTACACGTATCACAGGTAGAGATGTTGTCTCAGAATAATAATTGAAATGGAACTGAACTGAATTGAAATCCTTGGAATTGAAACTGACGAGCAGGGCACCTACCTGTAGAAGAATGCTGAGGGAGTGGCACCAAACTACTCCAATGAAATAAACAGACTTCATTAATCATATTTTGAGGGTCTAGAGAGTTATCAGACACCCCTTGTGTATTAAATCCACTTTAACTAATAGCTAAAACTTCTGCAATAGTGTTGTCATTGAAAACATCAGTCCAATGTACCAACAGTTTTGAAATCTAAAGTCGCGCCAAAAGACAGTGATGCGCTTCAATCAGGCTTCATTTGCAGCACCTGTTTCATTCTCAAGCCCGAAAGGAAACTTTCGCCCTTCACAGATTGTTCCGCTTTTATTCGGAAAGCCGTGAAGTTCTGTATGTGTATTGTTTTTTACTTATTATTTCTTGAAGATGCAGAAAGCCTTGAAGAAGTATTTTGTAAACATGGACGAGTATCTGGCCAGCATCGGGCTTTACCGAAAAATGATGGCGAGAGACGCGTCCTGTCTGTTTCGAGCTGTTTCTGAGCAGGTAGCCTACATTTTAAAGATGTATATACCTCAAGATAATCTCAAACTGTACATTTGTCTGTGGCATTCAGAAGTCGTGAAAGTATGAATTCTTGAAATTGGTGTATGCTGTAGCATATCTGTTAAAATAAGTAGCTATACGACATATTTATGACTATACCTCTCCACTGAAGCACCTGTCCAGGTGTTTTGATGTATGCTGATAAACTGATGCTTTTTTATTTTGCTATAAGCTTTACTACTCCCAGAATTACCATCAAAGAATAAGGAAAGAGTGTGTCAACTTCATTAAGGCAAACAGATGCAACTTTGAGCCTGTGAGTGAATTCAGACTTCATCAACAGAAACCTTTGTACAAACTGTCATTAAGTTTAAACATTATAACATGTTGTGTTATGGTGTTCCCATGTGTCTCAGTTTGTTCAAGGATCTTTTGAGAAGTATTTGGAACGTTTGGAAGATCCCCAGGTTTGTATTCAGGGTCTTTTATCTTGTTGCTGTCACTAAAATATTAACAATGCATATGTGTTTTATTTTTGTAGCTTAATGATTAGACTATTTAATGCTTCAAGAGTCAAACCTACATGAGGTGTTTAAGACTTCATATGAATGTAATGTACTGTCTTTTAATATCCCAAATTCAATAGGAAACCACAGGTCAAGTGGAAATAAAAGCACTGTCTTTACTGTACAGGTATGCTCTGCATCTCTCTCTCTTTAATCCTGAGCCTTTTTGTGAAACACTATTAGTTACTTTTTATATTCTGTTAAAGTAACCATATTAAAGGAATAGTTCACTCAAAAAGGAAATTCATCATTTACTCATTTTCATGTCCTTTCAAACCCATACGTCTTTTTCTTCTGTGGAACACAAAAGTTTAATTTCTGAGGGACATTCTGGCTGCTCTCTTCGATATGCTATGAGGTATCAAAATGACAAAAAGAAGACTCCTGTGCTGTATCTTAAGTCACATGATAAACAGACCAAAGCTGTTAAACTGTTAATCTTCTCATCCGCCAAATATCTAAAAGTGTATCATTACCAAAGTCATATTTTTTGTGAATAATGACTTGTATGTTGGTTTGTTTCCCACACAAAGCTACCATATGGCTTTGGAAAACTTGGAATAAAGTGCTCAAGTTTTGTGGGCTGCTTTTATGAGAGATGTATTTTTAGTCCTTGACAGTCCGAGTCCTCATTCACTTTCATTATACTGAAAAGAGCAGCATTTTTAAATTCATCTTTTGTGTTCCATGGAAGAAAAGCAGTCAAATGGCTTTAAAATAAAATGGGGGTGAACTATTAATTCATATGTTGCATTACATCTGAACTATACCTATTTGAATACATTCAGATTTAAAATGTGGAATTCTGGGCCCGTGTTCTCATGTGAATGGTTTTTGGCGCAGGCGGTGCTTTGTCATTTACAGGTATCCAGGTAAGCCGCCAACTGAGATTGCAGAGGAGGACAATTTGCCTAAGGTGAGGAATATGTTAAACTCTCTTAGCTCACGTTCAAAAGTTCTAATTCGGGTTCTATTTTAATTTAGTTTCACTATTCTGGCCATTAATCACCCACTTGGCCATGAACTAACCACAGCTGCCGTGTCACAGAAATAACTAAACCAAAGCAGTATACACAGTTGGATTTTTTTGCTTGCTTACCACTTAATGAAAGATTTAATACCATGAATCTAAGCGAGAAGTTATTCCATTGAAGCTCTCATGGTAGCCGCCTGGGAAGCTGGACCCCTGACTCCAGAAGTTACGTAGTGGCCATCAATTGAGAGAGGATCTGGTGGAATCCATCAGATCTAGATACTTCAGTGTACAATATGTATATCATGAGGGTGGGATGTCTGAGCCTGAGATCATTTTTTTTTTTGTTGGCAGCATTCACACAATCTTCTGTTCTGCTTCTCCTTTGAAATGTGAAGAAATAAGATGACATAGTTTTAGTGTGTTTTTTTTTCCTTTACTTTTTTGATCAATACTGTGTAATTTGTGCAGTGTTCATTATGGTTCCCAGCACATTTACCAGAATTCCACTCCACAGATTTTGCTGTGTTGCTCAAACAACGGCCACTATGACATTGTTTACCCCAAGAACTATCCAATGGATGCTGCAGTATGTCAGGGTGAGTTAGCAGTTCATCAAGCCTGAATCCCATGATTAATACATCCTGAACAATCCAAACGGTAAACATTTTGCTCTGTATTGTAACATCATCACAGTACTGGAATGTTGTATGTGCTGCTTTTATTTTTTCAGCCCTTTTGTATGAACTGTTATACACGCGTGTTCTGGGAGTTGAGGAAGAAGAGCTGCAGGTGGTGATGGAGGGATTCAAAGGAGGGGGACGGCGATACCGAAACAGCCAGTCTATGTGCAGTGAGGACGCTGGCTACGATATCCCAGAAGACCGCCCTCAGAGGTCTTCTCTTGTTTGTTGTTGTTGTCTTTGTACTCTCTGCCTCCTTTATCGTACCCTTTGTCTTTCTTGCTGACTATCTTTTAAATACAAAGTGTTGTTTCATCATGGAAAAAATGTTGACAGATGCATGCCTTGCGAGTATAGATTGTAAACAAATGGTTGACGCAGATGTCAAAATTCTGTAATTTATTGATCCTCATGATATTCAGACTCACAGGAAGCACAATAAGGAGATGTTTGCAGAATGTCTTGGCTGCTCTTTACTATACAATGAAAATGAATCGGGGCTAGGGCTGTGAAGCTCCAAAAATGCAGAAAAAGCACCTACAGAAATAGTCCATACAGCTTGTGTGATAATATTCCAAGGCATATGTAAGATTTAAAAAAAAAAAAAAAAAAAAAAGAGATTGTTACAAAAAAACATTTAAAATGATATTTCAATAAATACAGTAAAAAGAGTGATTTGTGGTCAAATAAATGCAGCATTTATATAGTACAGACTCCAAAGCTTTGAAAAATTAAAAAAAAAAAAAAAAAAAAAAAGAGATTGTTACAAAAAAACATTTAAAATGATATTTCAATAAATACAGTAAAAAGAGTGATTTGTGGTCAAATAAATGCAGCATTTATATAGTACAGACTCCAAAGCTTTGAACAGTATTGTACTTTTTCTAAAGATTGTAGCTTGATGGTAGTTTAACTTAGAAATTAGAGTAGTTTGTAGCATGACATGTTACAGGTAGTAGCAAGTAGCTTCTCCAACACTTCTGGCCATTATATGCTTTCATTTTTTAGAATTCCTTTTGTGTTTTACCAAAGAATGTCAGTTTATGTACTTTTCATGACTTCGTTGTTCCAGAGAAGAATGGGAGTTGAGTGGTCACTGCCGATTGGAAGACAAAACCAAAGCTGGAGCTGAGGACCAGAAGGTGGCTAAGACCATAATTTAAGAGATTAAGATGTTGAACTTTCATCAGTATTTGACAGGATTTCTCTGCACCAGGCCACAGAAGGGTCAGGAAAACTGGCACTGCCATACAAGGTACTGAAGGCCTTAGAGCCAGAGCTTTACCGCAACGTGGAGTTTGACGTGTGGCAAGACGCCCGCAAAGGTCAGTTTATAGTTACTTTTTAAGAGCTTAAATGATTGTTACCCTAATTTAGGAGTATCGTTTGTGATGTGCTTTGTGATAATCCTGTGTTATAGAGCTACAGAAGACTGATTACATGGTGTTTGCTGGCAGACAGTACTTTTTAGGAGATAAGTGTCAGGTGGGACAAAACCTTTCTTCAGGTTTAAATGTAAACATTGCAAACTGGCATGCCATTTTTTCACTTGTCACTTCTTTTGACAAAACAGACTCCTGTTATGTATTTATTTATTTATTTTTTATAATAATGGATCCTATTTCTGATGCAATTCTTTGTTTTCCAGGTCCGCTTGGATCCAAAAGGGAAGTACTACAATGCATTCATTCAAGAAGTAGGGACTCAGACCACTGCTGTGACCGTGTTCATTGAGGAGCTTGGAGAAAAGTAAGCTATGACCATTTGTGCTTTCTCACAGGCAAACATCAATGAGAATCTTTAAAACATCCTCTTTGGCTCCTCTAGGCATCTGGTTCCCTTGACCAATCTGAAGCCAGTGAATCCTGTGCCAGCATGGAACATCACACCAAGCAGAAAGGGAAATTCCTACAACCATCCAGAGCAGTACCCTGGAGAGCTAGGTCTGCCTCTTTTCGACTTCATTTGTATTGGGTTGTACAGTCTTGAGTTTTCTTTAATTTAGTCGGTGATTACTTGTTTTGTGTAATTAAGTGTGTGTGTGTGTGTGTATATATATATATACACACACACACACTTATCTTTTCTATCATGTGTTCAATGGGCAAGCAAAAAGATCAGAGTGACTTTGACAAGGGCCAAATAGACAGTATTAGGCTGGTGGGTTTATTGTTGTGGCTGATCAATTTATAGGTCTATTACTTGTAGATATCAGAGTAATTAGCAGGGCACATGAATGATCGGATTAGATATTTCTGGGTCATGAAAGTATTCCTCTTTAAAGACCCAGAGCTGCGCGGACGGCGACGGTACTTCAGGAAACCTCGTGGTAAGGAGATGTTGATGGCAGTGTCTTTCAGTCGTCCTCAGCCTGGCTTACCTCCCCGTCTGCAGCCCGGGCTAGGAAACATTCATCCTGTCCGTTCTCCAGGGGTACACGGTCCCGTTCCACCTCCTGCAGGTCTGGCCTATGAACACTACCGACCCCACCTTTCAACTAGGCCACCACGTGGCTACGCCCCACCCAGGTTAGACACAAAATTCTTTACAGATGCTTATTCATTGTTGTATCTTCTAAACATATGTCCTTTCCTTACTCATTGGATGAATCTATTTTTGTGGTTCTTTCACCACACATGTTTTGGCCAGAAGTTCGACCCGATTCCTGAACAGACACCATCTTATTGGACCAGACATAGCCTATTATCCCAGTCCCAGCAAGCGCTGCTACCAGAGTTTTGATAACTACTCGTACAGGTCTCGGTAGGAAAACATTTACTTGAACATATACATCAGAAAAGGATAATGCTAAAAATGACACTATGATGAACCTCTTCAGTATAATGTATTAATATATTTTGTAACTGGGTATGTATTTATTTATTCATTTATTGATTCAACTTCAAAAAAAAAAAAAAAGGGTTGTGAAAATAAGGAACTATGACTTAAAAGACTATATGACATGGTTTAACACATTTTCTTTTTGTATTTACACATTTCCTGTTGAGACAAGAATTTGAACTCTTTAATTGAATTTGAAAAAGACATTACCCTTTAGTTTACCTGACAAAATTACACTTGACAGGTTGTTGCATAGAAAATGGCAATGAAGACATTTTCCAAATTAATAATTTCCAGCTTCTTCCTTTTTAAATCAATTATTTCTAGAAGAAAAACAAAGAAATATGAATGTGTATGCAGTCAGAGACAAGTATATCTCTAAATTCTTGGGCTGCCTATAGTAAGAATAGTCATTACAGTACTAATTTCTCACTAGAAAAAGTTGAAAGGTTGGGCAAAACAATGTATTTAAACACAATGACCAGCCTCGACTTTTTCAGCTTTCGGGAATCAGCCAAAGAACCGACTGTATTTCTCATGTTCCTTTGTTAAATTGTGTTTTCCGTGAATCCATTGCATCATTTTCAATATCTCAAGATATTTCAGTTGAATCTTCTCTTTGCGCCGTAAACCCATTTTATTCAGCTGCTGGCAAAGTGAGTTCAATTGTGTATATATAGGAGTCGTCGGCGGCAGATGCACGCTCTGAATAAAGAGTGTCTGAGCTGTGTTCCTGAGCCAGGAGCGGAAACCCAGGACATAGAGGGAAGTATCACCTTCTATGAGATTGAGGAGACTGATGAGAGTGCCTTCTCGCCGATACCAGTGAGACACCCAGTTCTACTTCACTAACAGATGGGAGTATTCAGGCCCGTTCACACCAAGAATGATAGCTACATTGCTGTCTGCATGAACGCATAATGCCATTATGTTTGTTAAAAGCACGAACTGCACTTATGATATGCCACTTGAAATGCTCAAGCTCTTTAAAGTCAAGTGGATTCCCTATTCACATAAAATCAGAAGGATCATTAAAACTTTATAGTTATTGTCTTTGGTGTGAGCAGGCCTTTTAGGCTTTGATGCTAAGATCACTGTTCTGTCTGTCTCACTGTGTGTATCTGAAGAGTCAAGCAGTCTCCAGCCCCATGGTTCCAGGAGCCACTGCTTACTGGGTGCCAAGAGTTCCCAGTCCAATACCTCCCTCAGGCAAGCAGCCCATGACATCATCAGAGGAGGACCCTGATGAGAGGAGTAATGCTGGCGACCAAGGTACAGCCAAAACCTCGCCGGTGGTTTAGCTCTGAATGTTCCATGGCTCTGTCAAAACCAAATGAGCTGACTGCTACTCGCATTGTCAGATATCTATATCAGGAGTTCTCAGAGTGGGGTCCATGAACACCTGGGGGGGCTGTGACCCATAGCCAGGGGGTCTGCAAAATAATTTTAGTGACCTATGATTTCCACAATGAGGAAAACACGGACCGAATCCAGTCCAAAAAAATAATAATAATAATTTACTATATAACGCGTAATTTCGTGAAAATCTGGGATGAATTAATCCAAATTATGACTACACTTAATCAAATTGCTTTGTGGACTAGTGTATGTGAGTATTAAATCGCAAAAAGGCTGCTATGTAAATATAAAGTCTTCATTTGAATAAATGGTGGGGTTTTGACTACTGTGCACATGTGATGCTCATCTGCCATCTCACTATATGAGACATGAACATAGCATTTAATTTGATTAAAACCTATTGTTATATACAAACTGAAACTCAAAGGTCTTCACAACGACCCGCCACAAAAGTTTGGTTAAACTTCAAATTTTGACAAATAAATTACTATTGTGATATGGGGGGGCCAGAAATATTAAAATGGTACAAATGTAATTAGTATATAATTATAATGTACGATTATAATGTGGTCTTTAGAAAAAATTCTCCCCTGTATGGGGTCCCTGGCCCCAAAAAGTTTGAGAACCCCTGATCCATGTAAACGGCATTGTTAGTACTGCGCATCATCAATACTGGTATATTGCGACACCCCTATACATCAATATTTGTGGTACAGTACATTTTTATTTGAATGGAACTATGAACCATAGATGCTTTTTAGTGCCCTTCACTCAGGTATTGCTTTTTTGCTGATCCATGTTGTCAAATGTGGCTCTGATAATTGGGTAAACAAATTTTCTCATTTATTCTAGTTAATGGACCTTGCATGGTGTCGTCTTCCATTTTAGTGTTCAACAAGGTCTGACATCAGTATTAAAAAAAAAAAAGTGGAATTAACACCTCCATGTAAACGGCATTGTTAGTACTGCGCATCATCAATACTGGTATATTGCGACACCCCTATACATCAATATTTGTGGTACAGTACATTTTTATTTGAATGGAACTATGAACCATAGATGCTTTTTAGTGCCCTTCACTCAGGTATTGCTTTTTTGCTGATCCATGTTGTCAAATGTGGCTCTGATAATTGGGTAAACAAATTTTCTCATTTATTCTAGTTAATGGACCTTGCATGGTGTCGTCTTCCATTTTAGTGTTCAACAAGGTCTGACATCAGTATTAAAAAAAAAAAAAGTGGAATTACACACTATTCAGGTCCCCCAAGACCAAATTCATGCCTGCAGTTGATTTCATATACATTTGGTACATGTTGTTGATGATTTGTATGGAAAAGTGGAAGTGTGCTGTTTCACTGCTCTTTGCTTTGGAGTTATCCCCATGATGGCCAAAAGGCAGCTCACTAAGTTTTGACACAGCCCATATGTGTTGTGATTGATGGTGGTTAATTTTAACTGTTTGTCCTGACTAGGTGAATACTCTGAGGAGTACATCTACTCTGCTGCAGGTTAGTTCATTAATGCTTACATTGTGTTTGTGAAATTTCAGCATTATGCTCTTGTCATTGTGTGCACTGATATTAAAACATCATGCTTCTGTATTGCAGAGGCAGGATATCAGAGTCCATCGGTGTATGCTGCCGCAGCAGAGTCTACCACCAATCTGGTACTGTCTTCCAATCTTCTTAATTTGTCAAAAATGTCCACCAAAATGCTAATGATGTGGCTGACATGAATTCCAGTGGGAGAACATGGAGTAGATGTGCTCTGACAGCTCTGCACAATCTCTCCTAAACCATTCCCTTTATTTGAGAATACAGAAAATATGACTTCACTCATTAGATGAGTGTGTGGAAATGTTTAAAATTACTTTTACAATAAATAGAGATTGCTAATCCGATTGAAATTTGACATTTTGCAGACCATTCAGGAAGGAAATTCTCGTGCCGGGTCGCCGCAAGAGGGTGTCGCTACCTACAGTTACTCACAACAGGCATGCATTGTTCACAGTATTCATAAATTTGTTAAACCGTTGTGTTCTGCCTTGGAGGGGATGTGTGTAACTCAATCTTTTCAGGTGGTTGTGAAGTCGTCTGTCCTCTCCTCTTCTCAACAAATCAACTCTGCCCCGGCTGCAATCTTCACATCAAACTCTTCCTCTTCATCCACTGGGAGCTCCCAGACCCCTCCAAACTCACTGCAGCCCAACAACATCTTAACGACTGGACAGCCACCATCTCAGAATACTCTGGGCAGGCCTGGTATACAGTTATGGTTGTTTTGTCTAACTTTTTAAACTAATGTAGTGATTGTCATGTACAATCATCAAATACTAATGTTAGCAAAGGAGATGAATCAAGACACTCTTCCCTCTGTAGTCATTGTGTAGTTTTATCCACACTGTTTTTCCTGAGCAGTTCCTTGGTTTGTCAATGAGCTGGGAGAGCCAGTTGCCATGGCGCCTCCTCCACCCTACTCTTATGACCCCAATGGCAGTGACCTTCCAAGAGGTCAGAGGGAACCACCTCTTTGTTTAATATTTGTGCATAATTTTTTTTCTACATATTCGTGTTATTTCTAACAATTTTTTTCCCTCAGATTGCAAAGTGCTCCAGTACTACTACAATTTGGGGGTTCAGGTACATGAGCATTTTGCTTTTGATCTCCATATTGTCACCTCTAGAGATTTATAGCTTATGTAATGTCCTGCACTTAAATGAGGCTAGGTTTATGTGAGTTATGCCTAAATGTGAGTAATACGTGGCCATGTTAATGAATATTAATAATACTGAAAAAAATCATAATTTAAGACTTCATTAAATGCATTTTTTAAATTATTTAATAATTTTTCTTGTGGTGCACTTATCTTTAGTAATTTTTTTTATAATGAATATTAATAATACTGAAAAAAATCATAATTTAAGACTTCATTAAATGCATTTTTTAAATTATTTTATAATTTTTCTTGTGGTGCACTTATCTTAGTAATTTATTTATTTTTTTATAACAATTCCATCATTTCAAAATTCATTATTTAGGTAAACCCTAAATTTAGTCTCTGATTTGAGCTCTTTATTGGAAGGGGTTGAAACTTAGGGTAAACGTATTAGAACTTGAATGTAAACACCCACTGTTATGATTGGCTAACATCTATGCATTTGAAATGAGCATTACACGTGAAACTCTCTCAAAGTTATACTGTATTTTTACAGCTTTCTGTATATGAAAATCACAATATAGAGAACAGATTTTCATGCTACTTACAGGGACCATGTGAAGTTGATCGTTTAGTCACTGGCTTGATTCACTAATGCATAAACGGCAGTAAACCACTTTACAACAAAGACATCTGTACATGAGCCCTTCGATATTACACCAATCACAGGTTGGATAATACTAAAGTAACAATTGTCAGCAGAAACCAAATAATGTGGCTTACTGTCCTTGATGACCTTAAACGTTTAATTGCTTTTTGTGACATACTGATGTTTCTGTATTCAGTATTTTGTATTCATACTGATGTTTTTGTGTTCCAGTGGTATCAGCAGAGTTACTGGCACTCTATGGTGCAGATGCAGCAGGTGTATTCGCAGCCTGTCGCAGATGCTCAGTTCCAGCCGTACCAGAGCACTGTTCCCACCGCTGACCACACAGTCCCCCAGGCCTACTCTGATCCTGTCCGCATGTGCCCGCATCCACAAGGAGACGTGCCCAGCAACGGTAAGGCATCACTACCACAAAACTCCACATTCTCAGCTTTCACATCCATCTTGAGCTTGTCAAACATCTACTCTTTTCTACACTGTACACTCTAGGGCTGCCCCCCTAATAGACAACTAAACATAAACAAATGTTATTTGTTGCAGGTTTATCGTTAACGGCTGGTCCTTGAGGTAATCTCGGTATATCGGTATATCATTCACAGACCTCAAATATGGTTTATCATTCGAAAGTGAAACGTGTAGTAGTAGCAACTTACAGGTATATGGCCGCTCGCTCTAACATTAACCTAGATAAATGTGCTATTAGGTGCGTATCCAAGTGTTTGTGTGGAGTGTGGAAGCTATTAGCGTGCTTACTGCAGGACATGGAGGCGCTGACGCGATCCTTTTTTTTTTTTTTTTTTGAGATCAGTGGAAACAACTTAAAATACCCTGTATCAATATATCATTTTTGCTCATACAGATAAGAGTAATACATTGTTCGAAACTGCAAAGGGTCCACTTTTCTTTGTGTACACTCACAATGCACTTTCTGCCATCTCTGTCTCTGTGAACTGGAGCACGTCACAAAAAAGAACCGAAACTCAGCGTATAGGCTACTTGCCTAACAGATGTGAGAAATATATCTAGAGAGAGCTTGAAATGTCTAGGTTTAAAGGGATAGTTTACCTAAAAATGAAAATTACCCCATGATTTATTCATCCTCAAGCCATCCCAGGTGTATATGACTTTCTTCTTTCAGACAAATACAATCTGAGTTATATTAAAAAATCACTTGACAGCTCTTCCAAGCTTTATAATGGCAGTGAATGGGAGGTGAGATTCAATAGTCCAATAAAAGTGCATAAATCCATCATAAAAAGTACTCCACATGGCTCCGGGGGATTAATAAAAGCCTCCTGAAGCAAATCAATGCATTTTTGTAAGAAAAATATCCATATTTAAATCTTATTTATAAAATGTAATCTCTAGCTTATGCTAACTGTCGTTTGCGCATACAAGAGAGGCCGTTCCAGCGGATGACGTAGAACATAGTCGAACGAGGTGACGTACATAGTCGAATGAGGTGACAAACATGGAAGTGACGAATGCAGAAGGGCAGAGGAGAGAGCAAAACAAAACACCGGTCACAAATTAAAAGTACAAAATGAGGATTTGTAAAGAAACATGTCAGAGGATTTCGATATATGCCTGGAGGAGACTTGTTTCCCTTTGCTAAACAACGAAAACTTTGCTTCCTTTGGTCCTGTAAACAAAACTTGGTTCTTGCAAGAATAGCGTATTCTCACCGAAGCTTACACTATTATTAACTACCCTGATGATCTGACACTTTTAAATTAAATGTTCCCTCCTGGTGGAATAACCTGCCCAACTCGGACCAAGCAGCTGAGTCCTTAGCCATCTTCAGGAATCGGCTAAAAACACATCTCTTCCATCTTTATTTGACCCTCTAACTCTAGCACTCTTATTATAATTATATTCTTTAAAAAAAATAAATAAATAACTGCCCCTTTTAGACTTGCACTCTATTTACTAACTGCTTGTTTTTCTTAAAAAAAAAAAACTAGCTTCTCTAATCTTTTTGTATTCTATTTGTTTTCTTTTTATTTATTATACAATTAACAAAAGCAAAAAAGGCATCTAACACTAGCTTGTTCTATTCTTTTTCTATTCTAGCCGTTTTCTTTTTATTTATTATATAATTAAAAAAACAAAACAAACGTGTACTGCGTTAAGCTGAGACTTGTTATAGCACTTGCATATCATTGCTCTTTTGTTGATTTTGATTGCTTCTATATTGTCCTCATTTGTAAGACGCTTTGGATAAGCGTCTGCTAAATGACTAAATGTATTGAATCTCACCTCCCATTCACTGCCATCTTACTTGGAAGAGGCAGGACATTTTTTAATGTAACTCCGATTGTATTCGTCTGAAAGAAGAAAGTCATATACACCTAGGATGGCTTGGGGGTGATTTTCATTTTTGGGTGAGCTATCCCTTTAAATGAACCAATTAAAATTGAAAACAAATACTGTCTGATTATGTATCCGAAAGGTGCATTTCTCTGTAAAGGCACGTCCACTGTACTGTGACATATCAGCATCGTCGACTTCATCTTTGCAGCCGACGCAGACTCAAAAAATATTAGTTTAAATAATTTAATTATTTCCATGCTATTTTTTCGACACATTCATAGTTATTAGTTTTGTCGTTGCTTTGCAGCAAGCTTAATACGTGCACTTCATAGGCTATATATTAAAGGCTCATTATGGTATATATTTAAGTAATTAAATGTATATAAACATGCGATTAGTCGACCAGTGACTTAAATGAATGACTGCTAGAAAAATCTTTAGTCGGGGCAGCCCTTGTACACTCACACCCATGCCATTCTCTCCTCAGGCACTCTGGCCATGGAAAGCCCTCCAGCGGTGGTCTCCGGCACGGTGTTCTACCCCCTGGTGCAGGAGCAGTGTGGTCAGCAGCCCCTTCACCCCTCCTATGAGCCCTACATGCCTGTGCTCTCCACAACATACCACTACCTCACGCCCTGGACTCCTGGTGCCAGCCCACACCCCCGCATGCACCACGCCACATACTGCCCCTCCTCCTCTCACCCCCCCATCAACTACATCACCACCCCCTCCCACCCCCCCCATATGCCACACTCACAGTTTGTCTAAGTCTCATTTACCAGCAGAAATGTTCCCGTTTATGTTCAGTTGTTAGTTCTTTATTGTTTTCGCAGACAAATGGTTATTCAGGGATCCTGCAGTGTTACTCAGTACTTAAATAGAAATGCAGGACAGAGTAGGTGTGCTTTTACCACCCTGCACATTCTCTCCCCAATCAACATCATTTCACTGTAATTTAATAAGCATACATTGGACTTTTTTTTCCTAATTATTTGAGGATTTTAAAAGGTGACATGATTCTAAATGTAATTAGAGTTCCCTTCTCATTTGCTTTTACAAATGTTTGCACGCTTCCAGAATGTAGTAGTTTAGCAACACACCAGAAGTTCGAGTCTTAGGAAACCATTGTCTGTTGTTTATCTGTCAAAAAAAAGTCACTTATTATAGCTGCACAAATAAAAAAAATTAGAAACCAAATCAAGTTGTTTCCAAATCCATTTTAAGGTTACAAGCTAAAACTTATTTCTATGAAGGAAATTAACTTACTATTTGAAAGATCCCGAAAAGGAAAATGTAGCAACCAGTATTATAAGATTTGATCACAGGATTAAATTTAATTTTACAATATAATTTAAAAACAACTTTGATAAAGTAATATTGTGAAATATTACTGTTTTTACTGTATTTTTGCTAAAAAATAGATGCAGCCTTGGTGAACGTAGGAGACAGAATGGTTGAATTGTTGTGTTTGTGAATCTTTTAATCTGAATTAAGAAATTAATTATTTGCAATTATTTGGCTATTTGTAAGTAATGGTATGTTAGATGGACTGGATACAATTTATTTCATGGATAATCATGCAGTTGCTTGACCGTTTAGTCTATGACTTTTACTCATGTTTTCACAATCTGATCTTTAAAGCTGCCCATTTTACTTGAATATGATGCATTTCCACATAAAACAGGATATTAACACTTTATCTATTGGGAATTGATTTAATCGTAATTGGGAATTTTATTTCAGAAGTCAGACCATATTAGATGGACCCCTTTTCTTTGCTTGATGCTTTTTTTTTTTTAACCAGTTAGTGCTGAGCTAAGCTGTTAGCTTACTAGCTAATGACTAATGAAAAGCACAGAGGGAATTGTATAATTGAACTGTTTTTAACTTGAGTAATATGTGGAGAGACTTTTTGTCTGGTTTCCTCAGTCTTTATTTAAACTTTTCTCTGTTTTTAGTTGCCTTGCGGTTCACTCGCTTGAGTGCATCTCATTGTGTCCCAGTTCCCATCATAGCAATTTCTTTTCCTTAAAATAGTAGCCGAAACAAATCCCAAAAGCTTGTGTGGCTTCTGTGACATCAACTGAAAAGCAAAGTCATTTGAGAGGCAAAGCAAGATACTACATTTCAAAGAAAGATTATATTAACTTTTTCAATAGCATGCACAATAACACCAGGAAAATGTAGACTTTAAGAGCAGCAAAAGTGCTGTTTCAATCATTAGCAATGTTAACCCAGATATGATTTATTAAGTTCATGTGACCACAAACAAAAAATGAAATCGAAAACCACTAAAGCTTCTGTTTTAAATCAAGGTATAAAAATCTTCACCCATAACTTTGACATGAAGTTTAACAAAAATGTACCCTTAATGTCAAAAAAAAAGAATAGAAAAATAATTTTAGAAAAATTTGTTTTCAAAAAAAGTTTAGAATTTACTGTAGATAACTGACAGCATAAATTAATACCATCATAAAGCAACACAAGTGAGAGGTTACTAACCCACAACAGAAAGTGTATTATTTGTGATGGGTTCAGAGTCTAGAGACGGTCATAAGAGAAACTAACTCTACAGTAGCTCCTGGTATTGAGCTTCCACAAACTCTAAATATTTGATCATGCATTGTGTTTTAGGAGCCAACTCACTATTTAATACCATTTGCTATAAAACATTTGTGAAAAACAAATGAAAAGCTATTACCTGTCACATAGATGCATAATTTTTGTAGCATATTTTAAGCTTCATTTGAAACCATTTGGTGACCTTTAAAAACATTTATGTTCAATGCAGACCAAGATGCATATATATATATATATATTAAGGTCCACATCCTGTTACCTGTATCTTCTGATACAATAATGTCACTTCAAGATCAGTAAATAACTTGCATTGTTTCAGATATTATATTTCATATATTGGTTCTACTTCCACTTCTGATTTCCGAAAAGGACTTTCTATAGTACACATACGATCTTCAAGTCTGCATTTTGAGCTTGTTTTCAAAAATATTGCACTAGCATTGATGATTAAGAATGTTACAGCATCCAGAACTGAGCATGCGGTGCAGACGGTCTGTAATCGAGTAAATGTCTCTTGTTTAAAATGCTAACTTAAAGCCTTGCAAAATAAACACAGGATTTAACATTGGATTTGTATGAGAGAGTTGCTACATTTGCTAAGGGTGCATTCTGAGAGTCACTTGGATGCATCCTTAAGTATATTTTGAAGAGCTCAGAAGTGTAGGCTATAAAGTTTTGCTTTCTTTGGGATTTTTATTGATTGTGATATTCTGACAATTTTGCACACAATTCGAATAACAAGAATCAAAAATTCAAATATAGCCACAGAAGGTGCCAATAGAGCCAATATTATGTTTACATTTAAAGGTGAAGTGTGTCTCTCTTTTGATGTTCAGATACTTTTTCATATGCAGAGTCAACTATGAGTAAAGCCACCTTTGCACTGCACATAACAAATGATGTCTGACAGACTGGAATTCATTAATTTCCTATGGAGACACACATAGGCTCATGGGATCATATGCGGATGTGTAATTTTTTGGATCCGATTCAAGCTTTGGATGTATTCAAAATTTTGAACTTGAGATATTAGACCGCATGTAAAATGTTGACCTGAATTTAATGAAAACAGTGTACAGTGTACATCTCAAACGCTTAATAGTTGTAAAAATGCAATAAGGAATACAATTATTTATTTAATATTCGTATTTGTTTTGTCTGTTCCCAAAATATGGTAGTCATTTGCCCTATATGCATAGCTAGCTATTGTTTATATTTGATTATTCATTTTCTGCCATGGTGAGGGTAAATGTTCATTACAACTGCCACTAGGGGGTGAATTCCAGACATTGTATTTATCTGAATGTTCCCTGTAATGAAAATGTGGCTTAGGACATTCATAGGTTGATTTCCTGAAAAGTGTAACACAGTCCCCTCATCGGGACATGCTTACTTCCCTGCTAATAGTATGCAAAACATAGTACGTCAAATTAGCACTGTCCAAATTCGCAGAATTCATAAAACAGTATGTGAAAAATACCCAAATTGCCTACTACTAACACCTTGAAGTGTGCAGAGACGTTTTACTACCCCATAAGGCCATATGAGTGGATTCGTCAATGGTGGGGATGTGAAATGACTGATGTTGTAGGTCACATGATGATGCAAACATGGTAAATGTACAGTCATGGCCAAACGTTTTGGCAGTGACATAAATTTTGTGTTTTGCTAAGTCTGCTGCTTCAGTATTTGTAGATTATTTTTCCACGTATGTGACCCTGGACAACAAAACCAGTCATAAGTGTCAATTTTTCAAAATTGAGATTTATACATATGAAAGCTGAATAAATAAGCTTTCCATTGATGTATGGTTTGTTAGGATAGGACAAATATTTGTCCGAGATACAACAATTTGAATATCTGGAATCTGAGAGTGCAAAAGAAAAATCAAAATATTAAAGTTGTCCGAATGAAGTCCTTAGCAATGCATATCACCAATCAAAAATTAAGTTTAATATACAGGTGCATCTCAATAAATTAGAATGTCGTGGAAAAGTTCATTTATTTCAGTAATTCAACTCAAATTGTGAAACTCGTGTATTAAATAAATTCAATGCACACAGACTGAAGTAGTTTAAAAGTCTTTGGTTCTTTTAATTGTGATGATTTTCATAGATTCTCTATGGGGTTCAGGTCTGGTGAGTTTGCTGGCCAGTTATTTAACCAACTTTTGGTGCTTTTGGCAGTGTGGGCAGGTGCCAAATCCTGCTGGAAAATGAAATCAGCATCTTCAAAAAGCTGGTCAGCAGAAGGAAGCATGAAGTGCTCCAAAATTTATTGGTAAACGGGTGCAGTGACGTTGGTTTTCAAAAAACACAATGGACCAACACCAGCAGATGACATTACACCCCAAATCATCACAGACTGTGGAAACGTAACACTGGACTTCAAGCAACTTGGGCTATGAGCTTCACCCTTCCTCCAGACTCTAGGACCTTGGCTTCCAAATGAAATACAAAACTTGCTCTCATCCGAAAAGAGGACTTTGGACCACTGGGCAACAATCCAGTTCTTCTTCTCCTTAGCCCAGGTAACGCCTCTGACGTTGTCTGTGGCTCAGGAGTGGCTTAACAAGAGGAATACGACAACTGTAGCCAAATTCCTTGACACGTCTGTGTGTGGTGGCTCTTGATGCCTTGACCCCAGCCTCAGTCCATTCCTTGAAGTTCACTCAAATTCTTGAATCGATTTTGCTTGACAATCCTCATAAGGCTGCGGTTCTCTCGGTTGGTTGTGCATCTTTTCTTCCACACTTTTTCCTTCCACTCAACTTTCTGTTAACATGCTTGGATACAGCACTCTGTGAACAGCCAGCTTCTTTGGCAATGAATGTTTGTGGCTTACCCTCCTTGTGAAGGGTGTCAATGATTGTCTTCTGGACAACTGTCAGATCAGCAGTCTTCCCCATGATTGTGTAGCCTAGTGAACCAAACTGAGAGACCATTTTGAAGGCTCAGGAAACCTTTGCAGGTGTTTTGAGTTGATTAGCTGATTGGCATGTCACCATATTCTAATTAGTTGAGATAGTGAATTGGTGGGTTTTTGTTAAATGTGAGCCAAAATCATCACAATTAAAAGAACCAAAGACTTAAACTACTTCAGTCTGTGTGCATTGAATTTAATACACGAGTTTCACAATTTGAGTTGAATTACTGAAATAAATGAACTTTTCCACGACATTCTAATTTATTGAGATGCACCTGTAATATAATAGTAAGTGGTTGAATTTGTGTTTAAAAAAGAGAGAGATTTTGAAGTATTTCCATGGATGTTCTTAGACCCTAATTTGTATGAAACGTGTACATATTTTATTTAAAAAAAAAATTATTTTTTATTATTCTACTAAAAAAAAAAAGCACTTTAAAAATGTTTTTCTAAATGATATTTTTATGGTGATTGTTGTAGTGTGACTCATTTTCAATACAAACTATAGGTTATATTTATTCAATTTAAAAATTATAATTTGTTACTAAATATTGTCCCATTGACTTTTTAAACCAAAGTTTCTAATTTTTCAGCTTGTTTGTGACTGGGCTTGAATCACCCTACTGTTTCTCTGCTGTATTCACTGATGCTACTGCGGATGTTATTCGCTGGGTGATTCAGCAGTGCCAATGTCTCTTTTTGGTCTCATCTGCTCTGCTCATAAATCGCTCCCAGATGGATTCAGAAACATATTCTCCACTCACTGCACAATGGGAAACAGAAAACATCACACTGAAGATGTAGAGCTGCAGTGAGGGATTTGTATGCTACTGCAAGCAAATCCAGTTACTTCAGTGTTATATATATATATTGATTTTAAGGAATATATATGTTGGGTGACCATACGTCCTCTTTTTCCCGGACATGTCCTCTTTTTGGACCTTAAAAAAATGCGTCCGGCCGGGATTTCTAAATTGCCCAAAATGTCCGAGATTCGGCTTTTGCTTTCTACAGTCGCCATTCATTGTGTGCGGTTTTGTATAAGAGTCCTGCGAGGTTTTCTTAATCCCGCTCCCGCTGAATTTCTGACCATTATCGCCCGCTCCCGTGATTTTTGGGTCCAGTGCTCCAGCAAACATTCTAACATTGCATATAATTTTCGTGCATCAGTGGGCCGCTATCAATATGCGGAGAATATAATCTCTTTTGAATGAGCGCTCGCTGTTCACTTTCGATTCGCGTGCTCTAAGTAAAATCATGTATTTGTCAA
>NW_015662004.1:1798905-1810475 GCF_001515625.1 Sinocyclocheilus rhinocerous | reverse complement strand
CCAATATTTAAAAAATTTACAAATGTAATAAAAATATAGGTATCGGCATCGGTATCGGCAAGTACCAAAAATAAAAGTATCGGTATCGGGCGAGTACTGGAAAAAGTGGTATCGGTGCATCCCTATCTATATATATATATATATATATATATATATTCAGGTGCATCTCAATAAATTAGAATGTCGTGGAAAAGTTCATTTATTTCAGTAATTCAACTCAAATTGTGAAACTTGTGTATTAAATAAATTCAATGCACACAGATTGAAGTAGTTTAAGTCTTTGGTTCTTTTAATTGTGATGATTTTGGCTCATATTTAACAAAAACCCACCAATTCACTCTCTCAACAAATTAGAATACTTCATAAGACCAATAAAAAAACATTTTTAGTGAATTGTTGGCCTTCTGGAAAGTGTGTTCATTTACTGTACATGTACTCAATACTTGGTAGGGGCTCCTTTTGCTTTAATTACTGCCTCAATTCGGCGTGGCATGGAGGTGATCAGTTTGTGGCACTGCTGAGGTGGTATGGAAGCCCAGGTTTCTTTGACAGTGGCCTTCAGTTCATCTGCATTTTTTGGTCTCTTGTTTCTCATTTTCCTCTTGACAGTACCCCATAGATTCTCTATGGGGTTCAGGTCTGGTGAGTTTGCTGGCCAGTCAAGCACACCAACACCATGGTCATTTAACCAACTTTTGGTGCTTTTGGCAGTGTGGGCAGGTGCCAAATCCTGCTGGAAAATGAAATCAGCATCTTCAAAAAGCTGGTCAGCAGAAGGAAGCATGAAGTGCTCCAAAATTTCTTGGTAAACGGGTGCAGTGCCGTTGGTTTTCAAAAAACACAATGGACCAACACCAGCAGATGATATTGCACCCCAAATCATCACAGACTGTGGAAACTTAACACTGGTCTTCAAGCAACTTGGGCTATGAGCTTCTCCACCCTTCCTCCAGACTCTAGGACCTTGGTTTCCAAATGAAATACAAAACTTGCTCTCATCTGAAAAGAGGACTTTGGACCACTGGGCAACAGTCCAGTTCTTCTTCTCCTTAGCCCAGGTAAGACGCCTCTGATGTTGTCTGTGGTTCAGGAGTGGCTTAACAAGAGGAATACGACGACTGTAGCCAAATTCCTTGACACGTTTGTGTGTGGTGGCTCTTGATGCCTTGATCCCAGCCTCAGTCCATTCCTTGTGACGTTCACTCAAATTCTTGAATCGATTTTGCTTGACAATCCTCATAAGGCTGCGGTTCTCTCGGTTAGTTGTGGATCTTTTTCTTCCACACTTTTTCCTTCTACTCAACTTTCTGTTAACATGCTTGGATACAGCACTCTGTGAACAGCCAGCTTCTTTGGCAATGAATGTTTGTGGCTTACCCTCCTTGTGAAGGGTGTCAATGATTGTCTTCTGGACAACTGTCAGATCACCCGTGATTGCCGTGATTGTGTAGCCTAGTGAACCAAACTGAGAGACCATTTTGAAGGCTCAGGAAACCTTTTTGAGTTGTTTGAGTTGATTAGCTGATTGGCATGTCACCATATTCTAATTTGTTGAGATAGTGAATTGGTGGGTTTTTGTTAAATGTGAGCCAAAATCATCACAATTAAAAGAACCAAAGACTTAAACTACTTCAGTCTGTGTGCATTGAATTTATTTAAAACACGAGTTTCACAATTTGAGTTGAATTACTGAAATGAACTTTTCCACGACATTCTAATTTATTGAGATGCACCTGTATTTACGGTAGGAAATGTAAAAAATATCTTCATGGAACATGATCTTTACTTCAAAAAATCAATAATTTTGACCCATACAATGTATTTTTGGCTATTGCTACAAATATACCCCAGCGACTTAAGACTTTTTTGTGGTCCAGGATCACATATTTCTATGGTATACTGAAAAATTCTTTATTCATGGCAGTGTTTTTGGGCAGAATTATGAGAGAGCCCACTCCCTTGGTTGAAAAGCAACCCCACACATGGATGGTCTCAGGATGCTTCACTGTTGGCACAACACAGGACTCATGGTAGCGTACACCTTTTTTTTCCCCTTCTCCGGACAATCGATTTTCCAGATGTCCCAAACAGTCGGAAGGGAACTTCCTCAGAGAACATAACTGCACCAGTCTTCTGTTGTCCAATCCTTGTAATTCCTGCAGAATTTCAGTCTGTCCTTGACGTTTTTCTTGGAGAGAAGTGGCTTCTTTGCTGCCCTTCTTGACACCAGGCCGTTGTCCAAAAGTCTTGACCTCACTGTGCGTGCAGATGCTCTCACACCATCACACACAGAAATTACATGCTTCACCTTTGAATGTACATTCCCAGTGGCCTCAATCAAAATTCCAAATCGTTTGGTTAGGCATTACATAAATGGCCGACCTGACATCTGCATTGATGTTTTACGAATGTTTTTACACAATTGGTTCTGCTCGTGTTTTGTGAATAAGGCCCAATGTGTGCAAAGCATAAAGATTCTGAAGTATGAGTGTCATAGGCCCTTCACTGCTGTTGAAACTTTGAACCAGTCGCCTTAAGCCAGGGATCTCCAACTCTGCTCCTGGAGAGCTACATCCTGCAGATGTCAGTTCCAAAACACCTGCCTGTAATTATCAAGTAACTCTGAAATCCTTGTTTAGCTAGTTCAGGTGTGTTTGATTGGGGTTGGAGTTGAAATCTGTAGGACGGTAGCTCTCCAGAAGCAGGGTTGGAGACCCCTGCCTTAAGCTGTGAAACGTTAATGAGCTGACTTCGCCTCTACAGCTGTGTCGTAATCGACTCGTCTTGTTCCCAGCTGGAGGAACCCAAACTGTCACAGGGTCCCACCCAGCCGTGGCACAGATCATCACTGGAGGCCAGGAGCTGGGCATTGGAGGCAGTCAGGCTGGAAGCACAGTGCAGCGGGGGCAGCGAGTGGCTGGGCGGCCGGAGGAGGAGACTGTCCCTGCCGTTTGTCCGTTGAGATGTGGCCTGCATTGGGTTCTGATCAGTCTCTGGTGGTCCCGGTCCCAGTCCCAGTGTGTGCAGGTGCATCTCGCTCTCTGTTACCTTCGACAGCACCTGGGGACCGTGCCAAGATGTTTGCGGTACGCTGTCTGAGATGCTGTATGCGGACTTTTGATCTCCCTTGGTCTCCGCATGTTGGTCCGGGATGTGTCCGTTCATACGAGACATTAGCATTCCCAAGCGTGGCAAAGAGTTTTTCTTGGAACGCGAAAAGCGCTGCAGGCGGCTGCTGGTCCGCACAAATGCAGAGGAGTGGGATATGTTGTTCCTCAAGCCATTGCTTTCCGGTTTGCCTCTGACCGGTCCCGACATGGACTTGAAGAGAGCTGATACGCTGAACTGGGACTCTCGGTTTTTCCTGTAACATTGGGAGAAGGACGTAGATGCTTTAGATCTAGACAACTCTCCCCCATCCCCACATCCGGGTCCTCTGAGCCTATCGCCTTCCTCGCTTTCCTCGCCCTCCTCTTCCTCAGGCTCAGCTGTTTCGTCCTGCTGAGTGGCCTCGCTACTAGAAGAGTATGTGCGGCGCGGTGGTTTACGGTTGCCCAGCAGGTCAAGAACCTCGTAGCGGAAGCTGGAGATGTCCTGCTTAAGTTCCTGAATGCAGAGAAATGGAATTCAATTACCGGAGCGTAAACTGCAGCACCTAATTACAGGAAATATTCTAACGTTATGACATTATCTTCATGACTTCTGGTTCTTATGGTATGTGAATGAACACCACAACAGCTTAAGCAGCAAACTTTGCAAAACACAAAATTTATGTCATTGCCAAAAATTTTGGGCCATGACTCTAGTATATACGAATTGTATTTATACTACACCTATGCATAGATCATGGCTTCCTCCAAAATCGAATACTCTCCAAGTTGATACCTTTATGTAATTACTTTGTAAACATTAAAAAAGTACATTCTATGTAGTATGAATGTGTGTAGTGTGAATGCAATCTGAACGTATTATGTTCATGCAACCTTACCATCAGTTGCGTTTGCCTCACTGCTCTCCCGTGGACTAATGGGATTGTAAAGTGTCCATTGCAGGTCAAGAACCTCGTAGCGGAAGCTGGAGATGTCCTGCTTAAGTTCCTGAATGCAGAGAAATGGAATTCAATTACCGGAGCGTAAACTGCACCACCTAATTACAGGAAATATTCTAACGTTATGACATTATCTTCATGACTTCTGGTTCTTATGGTTTTCCTTGCAGACTTTAGGGGTGATTCATATCTGGAGCTCCATAATCAATCTCTCCCCGAATGTCTGATGTTTAATATACAGGAGATGATGGCATCACAAAATGGAAACCAAGCAACCAACAAAATGTCCTGTTGCATACAGGCTGGAAATTGGACTAATGTGGAATTACTTGTTGTTTTGTCATATTATACTAGCGGCTAGTTCACTTTACACTTTAAGGTCCTAAAAGGAAATAGCTATTTAGACTATGAAATTCGTAGCATTTTTCACATTTGATTGGATGCGTCATGTTTGAACCCATCTGCGATCGCACCTCAGCCAAACTTTATATTTATAGAAGTTGCTGTATTGCACTTTAAACAGTGTATAGTTAGGCTAATAAACTATTTTTATTAATATTAATAATTAACAATATTAATATAATCAGCATAATAATGACAATAAATATTTATCAAATACTGTTGTCTTTTGTAGCAATTCAGCTTATTTCTTCAGAAGACAGTAGATAATTATGAAAAAAGATAATTTGCAGCCCTGAATTCAAAGTTAATTTATTCTATACATAATATGTAAACTGTTCATATTGTGTATCTACTCAAAATGATTGATTATTGTATAGTATTCATATCTAAAGTGTGTTTCTACCACATACCAGTCAAACCTGCATGATGGACTTTGCTACATTTGGATAAAAATGTACACTTTACGAATACAAATGAGATCATTATGGCCTCTATAAGTGCCTTTAAAAAAATCCTCATACCTTGAAGTTCTCCTCTGTCAGCCCTTCGTCTGTTTTGGCGCTGCGGATCATGGCTGCAACATATCGCTTTACCAAGTTTCTGATCACCTCCTAAAAACAGCCACAAACCGGACAAACGTCAATACATTTTTCTTGACATATTACCTTTTGATCTACAAATAACCCTGATTTCCTCTTCAATATGAATCACAAAGGAGGGAATGATATATTCTCGGGTGGGGTGAGATAGGGTGATGGGCTTTGAATGTGATTGGCATGCGCATATTTTGTGATTCCAGTTTAATAAGCGGTGGAAATCAGTTTTTGGCATATTCATGACATATGTATTAACTGGAGGTGAAAATCTGGACGTGCATTCATTAGCATTTATTTGCATATCCAATAAAGAATGAGCCAGCGGTGGCTCTCAAAACCCACTTACGCACAACAACAACAAAACAGCTATTGCAATATCCGCTACTGCAGCTCTTGATTGTTGGGGAGAAATATTTGTCTGTAGCAATTATATACAACCTCTCACTCACAACAGACCCTGCTTAAAGGAATCAGTCACCCAAAAATTACAAAAATAAGACTACAATGCACTGTATGTGCACATTTAAAGGGACAGTCACCCAAAAATTACAATTCTGTCATAATTTATTCATCCCTATTTTTTCACAGAACATAAAAGAAGAGATTTTGAACAAGCATCACATAGCTCTTGCCATACAACAACATAATAAGCACAGCTGTCAAGCTCAAAAAAAAAAAAGTATCAAAAACGTTACATGACTCGGTATTCCACTACAGTGCTGTGTACGAAATCGCATATATCTATTCATAATAGATGTTCATTACAGTGTTGTGACCTGCACCAGAGGTTGCTGGACTCTGGCCGGCTATGTATTAATGCCTTAGCAATCAGCAGGGGTCCAGTGGTTATAAAGTTCAAAGCAGGACAGGGTGTAATGCAGTTAGAACAAGTAATGAATATGCATTGATAAGCTAATTAACATAATATTTCGTTTCAGTGTGATCATGCACTATTTATTTCAAGCAGCTTTAAAATCCCATCTACATGATTTTTCTCTTTGTAAGCTCCTAGAACTATCATTTACAAAAAGACATGCAAATTATGCAATGCTCTAATAACTCATTAATATGCATGATGCCCATAGGCTAATGTTTGTTTTCTCATTTAAATAAACTGTTGGAATTGTTAACATATTAAAAGCAAGGTTTGAATCCAACAAAATTGTTTAATGACACGGATGCCAAAGTGTGATGTGTACGGCCAAATGCCATTACCTGGTAGTGCTGGTTCTGAATGAGGTTATCAGCATGCCTTTCCTGAAACAGATAACAACAACAGATTTCAACAGTAAATATGTGGCATTATGTAATACTTATGATCCAAAGGTGAATAGTTTGAACTATCATAAAGTAGTTCCAGTTACTGTTATTTTAGTATAATTGATATACTTGTATAATTATTGTTTAGAATTTTTGTTTTTATATTTTCTGTTTTCACTTTTATTTTTTAAAGTGTGTTTTGTCATTTTAATTATCTTTTAAAGTCAGATAATCTTTGCCATTGAGCTGAAACCGGTCGGACAGCTGCAGGACTCGATATCCTCGCAGCTTACATTCCCTCAAACGTATATATGTGCCATAGCCTGAAAAATAAAGATGGATTTATTGTCACAGAGTGGCTGCATGACAATACGTGACAGACCAATATTTATCACAATAAATCAGATATTTTTTACTTAATCCAATAAATGGCACCACTTGGTGGAACTCTAAAGAACAGCGTCCAACAACAGCATTACACCACTGTATGCTCAACAGTAAAGTACATTTCATGCATTGTTTGCATAAATGTGCATGCTCAAGCTCAAACATTGTGTGTTTTACATTTTAAAGTAACAGTCATTTAATATAATTTACTCACTTATGCATTTTAAACTTAACAGTAACCCAAAACAAGAAGGAAAATACATTTTATATACAGAGATATACTAAAAATATAACTACTAAAAATAGGTTTTACATATTGGTTTAGCACATTTAAAAAAAATCAGTATCGTAAAAAATATCACTGTTCCTTCTCTAATGCTAAACTTCATAAAGTGCTGCATTAAGATTCTTTACTTGCTGTTTCATGGTCATTCTCCACCATCATCTTCAGGACTTCATCTTGAATGGGTCTGACAACAGGTTGCTTGTCGAACTGTCCCTTTAAATTTGCATCACTGACAAGGATCCTCTCCACGACTGTCCCGTTTGGCAAAACACTGCGCTCGAATTGAATAATAATGTCTAACAACAACACATACGAGGGCTTTATCGCTTGACCATAGTTAAAACAACAGATCATAATGGAGGAAAATATGAGCAACAGAACATCAATTCCTGGTTAGGAATGAAGATGCTATAACAGGATAAAAGACTTACCCGTTGGAAGAGCCCAGGATAAATCTACAAGAAACGCGAAGGTTGCAAAGAGGAGCATTTCTGCGTAATATGAAGCGCGAGCGGCGATGACAACAGTTTGTTTTGAATCTTGACTCGCTTTCTTTCGGTTTCTATTTCTAGCATTCCCATTCACACTGCACAGTTTTTTGAAATACTAAAGTGTGCAAAATCCAGAGCCGGTGTAAAACCGTCGAGCGCAGTGTGCAGGTTTAGCTTAAACATTGAGAGACAGTTGAGAGCACTTGCGTGTCATTGGCTGTTACCAGGAGAACCTGAGGAGGGAGACTGTCACACCAGGGTGAAAGAGTCGTTAACATATAAACACTGACCTGAAGTTGACATTTAACAGCTATAAAAACAAGAATATTGAATAGAAACTGCACTGGAGAGACTTTTTAGTATCCCTCCCTATCCTTAAGACTATCAAAACAACAACTGAAGCAGAAAAAGTGTTTGGAAACCAGATAATTAGCCTATTATTATTTATTTGTACTGTATTTACAAATGAGATGCTGGGATTTTAATGTTATAAACTGGGATTTTGTGAATAGTGTATCAAAATAAGACTACAATGCACTGTATGTGCACATTTAAAGGGACAGTCACCCAAAAATTACAATTCTGTCATAATTTATTCATCCCTATTTTTTCACAGAACATAAAAGAAGAGATTTTGAACAAGCATCACATAGCTCTTGCCATACAACAACATAATAAGCACAGCTGTCAAGCTCAAAAAAAAAAAAGTATCAAAAACGTTACATGACTCGGTATTCCACTACAGTGCTGTGTACGAAATCGCATATATCTATTCATAATAGATGTTCATTACAGTGTTGTGACCTGCACCAGAGGTTGCTGGACTCTGGCCGGCTATGTATTAATGCCTTAGCAATCAGCAGGGGTCCAGTGGTTATAAAGTTCAAAGCAGGACAGGGTGTAATGCAGTTAGAACAAGTAATGAATATGCATTGATAAGCTAATTAACATAATATTTCGTTTCAGTGTGATCATGCACTATTTATTTCAAGCAGCTTTAAAATCCCATCTACATGATTTTTCTCTTTGTAAGCTCCTAGAACTATCATTTACAAAAAGACATGCAAATTATGCAATGCTCTAATAACTCATTAATATGCATGATGCCCATAGGCTAATGTTTGTTTTCTCATTTAAATAAACTGTTGGAATTGTTAACATATTAAAAGCAAGGTTTGAATCCAACAAAATGGTTTAATGACACGGATGCCAAAGTGTGATGTGTACGGCCAAATGCCATTACCTGGTAGTGCTGGTTCTGAATGAGGTTATCAGCATGCCTTTCCTGAAACAGATAACAACAACAGATTTCAACAGTAAATATGTGGCATTATGTAATACTTATGATCCAAAGGTGAATAGTTTGAACTATCATAAAGTAGTTCCAGTTACTGTTATTTTAGTATAATTGATATACTTGTATAATTATTGTTTAAAATTTTTGTTTTTATATTTTCTGTTTTCACTTTTATTTTTTAAAGTGTGTTTCGTCATTTTAATTATCTTTCGAATATCTATATGGTTTTTATTCATTTAGTTTTTAATGTATTAGTTTGTTTTATTTATTTTAGCACTTCAAGTTAAACTAAACAAAAATGGAAAAATGTTGGCAAGTAGTAATAATGTCAGTTGCATTTATTTTCTTAAAAACTTTTCTGAACGGTTTTAGTTTTATGATAACATCCCTGAATAGTTCACCAAAAAAATTCAAACTGTCATCATTTATATCCCTTCATATGTTTCCAAACCTGCATGACTGACTTCCGTGGAACACAAAATATAAAAAGTGTTTGAAGTCAATTTTTTTATGTATGACAATGAAAAGTATATATAGCTTTGAAGCTTTGAAAGGTGCATCATAAATGTGGTCCATGTGACTTCTGAAAGCCTTCTGAAACCATATAATAACTTTTCACTTTTAAAAGGCTTCACAGCTTCAGTCCCCATTCATTGTAACTGAATGAAAAAGAGTGACCAGCACATTCTTTTCAAATTTCTCATTTTGTGTTGCATGGAAGAAAGTCATACAGGTTTGAAACAACACGAGGGTGAATAAATGATGAATGAATTTTCATTTTCGCACAAACTGTTCCTCGAAATGACCTGAAACCCTCTGAAAGCATTTGACATGCATATTCTTCACTGCAATGCCAGCTACAAATTCAAAAATAAATGATAGCAGCCTTACATAATGATTGTTAAACCCCAAACTGTGTGCTCCATGTGCTGTGTGTGGGAGAATGTGGGTGAGCACGCTTGCAGAAACAGTAGAGCCCACCTCACAGTGGAGAGAAGTTCGACTGATCGAAAGATGTCAGGGGAATTGGTATGGTTGAAGCGGGGTTGCCTAGCAACCAACATCGGCCTATAGGGCAACTTGAGGCAGGATGCCAAATAGACCAGCCCTGGCAGGTTAAATCCAAACATTATTTAATGGCAGGACATCCATGAAACCATTGAAAATGCAATTTAGGATTTATGAAGGTTTATTAGCATCCTTAATGTTAAAATTATTATTATTATTATCATTATCATTATCATAATTATTAAAATGTGCAAGATTCATCTTTTTTTGGCTTTAATATATTTTTCAGATGTTAGTAGGCCATTCTGAGAGGTCACACTTTGAAATCGAGGGGTTTCTTTTTGTAAAGTACCGTCAAAAATTTTGAAAATCTTGAATACATGTCAGTGTACATTGTTTTCTGAAAAAATGTAATAAACGCTTTCTTGTGTAAATTAAGCTTCTTGATGTCTGTGTTGTCACATTTACAATTATTCAGTGAATTTTCGCAAGCAAAAGCCAGTTCATTCAATAAGAATCCATACAAACTGAAATTTTGTATGAGGGTGAAAGATTTCCCAACAGATTTTGCAAAGGGCTAAAATTGATCACGCAGATTCACACCTTAAGGCATAGATGATCCACTCATACATATACGGAAGACAGAAATAACTCTCAATATGGTAGCTGGAGTTTTGTCCTAGAATTAGCCAATCAAGATGCGGTCACATTTATGTGACTGCACTTGCAAATTTAAAGATTTCTAATAAATGAAGAAACTGTCTTGGGAACGAATCCTCTAAATTAAATCAGTTTCAAACCGAATGACTTGATAATGACTTCATAATAATTGTAATTAAACTTTAAAATAAACCTTTAAAAAACATTGCAACAAACTGCAATAACGGAACCGCCGGCGCCGCTGATCAGAGTCTATGCACAGAATAATTTATTCAGGGGTAGAGGAGAATCTACAAATATTGTTTGTTTTGATATAAACATTTCGAAATGGACCATATTCATAAAAAGACATTTGGTGTATGTACAATTTGCAACCCGAACATGACCGTCACAACCTCGAACTTCATTCACCACATGCAAAACAGTTTCTTATGGATAATTTGCCTAATATCTAAAGATTATGACGATATGTTGTATATGTAGCTTGTCTTTTATGATTGTCTTTAGATCCCCATTAATTATTAACCTTGTTAATAGGCTAATCATTAATATCACGTTTTGTAGTTTCAATTAAAAAAAATGTTCGTTTAGAAACTTAGTGCTTTAAACACGTAGACTATTTAGTTTAGAATATTCCAGCTGGGATGGTTGTGATTTTTTTTCCCACCAACACTTTTTTTCCATGGTGAAATCAAGCTTGCCACCTGACATCTCAAAGTCAAAATATTCATGAACTTGTTAACTAAACTTAAGTATCTGACAATCCGATTTTCAGAAATGTTTATGTAAATATATTTTGTCTTTTACTTTTATTTCATTTAAATTTTTTTTAGAATGAACATGTTGATCGATAACTAGGAGAAGAATAGTGTAAACCTTATAGTTACCTACACAATGTGTGATTGACATGAATAAAATCCGTCATCATATTATGATTGAAAGGTTGTTTTCTCTGTTGTTATTATTATTGATAAGCATGATATGGCATTATAAAACTGATAACATTTGTTTATGCATCACAATTTTGCATTTATCATCAGCTGTTTAACATTTGTATTCTTATACAAATTGTTAAATTGTTATAATTGCTATAATCACACACACACACACACACACACACACACACACACACAGC